>NC_045995.1:8021193-8274338 GCF_010909765.2 Amblyraja radiata | reverse complement strand
CCTCCCCCCACTCCCACCCCACCCTTCCCCACCCCCCGGGCGCTCACTGTTTCCCTCCCGTGGCTTCCAGGGTCCTGGGTGCTCACCTGGCTGTGCTATGTGAAATAGTGCTTGGCGAGTTCAAAAAGGTTGAAATCTGGAAATAGTCAAGTATTTAGCATTAAGAGCAATGGGAGTGGACGGATGGCACGGTGGTGCAGCGGTAGAGTTCCTGCCTGACAGCGTCATAGATGCGGGTTCGATCCTGACTACAGGTGCTGGCTGTACGGCGTTGGTTCATTCTCCCCATGGCCTCGGTGGGTTTTCTCTGGGTACTCCGGTTTCCTCCCACACTCCAAAGATGTCAGGAGCAGAATTCCGAGAGTAATGGAGGATAAGTGTACACATATCTTTGCCTTGTACAAAAGATGGTGGTAATCGTGAGGTGAAACTTCCACTGCTGAATCACTATCGCTGATTTAATTTATGTACTCATTCCTGATTCTTTCATCCTCCTGCAGTATGAAGAATAATATCAATTGGCTAATTGTGTAACGGATTCCTGCCCTTCCTATGGTTGTACAACTCCTGATCGAAGAGGAGGATTTACTAGGAGCCCTGCTGCGGTTCTGTTGCATAGGTAGGTTCAGAGGTGCCATGTGATTATGTATCCTATATAAATTGCATCTGGTTATGTAAGGTTTAAAATTAATTTGCACGTGTTGGCTTCGGAAGTGAATCAGATGGTTATGCCAACTTATTCACTTATGCCAACGTTACTGATTTGAATGTTGCCAAATCATCCTCAGTTGCTGTTGTAAAGCTAAAGTTGACTGACTAAAGTAAAGGAATACGACAAAGAACATTATGGCCCTTTGACCCACAATGTCTATGCTGAATATAATGCCAAGATAAACTAATCTCCTCGACCTGCACATGATCCACACCCCTCCAGATGGGATAGCAGCACATTTGGAAAGTGGTGAAATCATTGGACAAAGTCAGCATGGATTTACGAAAGGTAAATCATGTCTGACGAATCTTATAGAATTTTTCGAGGATGTAACTAGTAGCGTGGATAGGGGAGAACCAGTGGATGTGGTGTATCTGGACTTTCAGAAGGCTTTCGACAAGGTCCCACATAAGAGTATACAAACTTAAAGCACACGGCATTGGGGGGTTCAGTATTGATGTGGATAGAGAACTGGCTGGCAAACAGGAAGCAAAGAGTAGGAGTAAACGGGTCCTTTTCACAATGGCAGGCAGTGACTAGTGGGGTACCGCAAGGCTCAGTGCTGGGACCCCAGTTATTTACAATATATATTAATGATCTGGATGAGGGAATTGAAGGCAATATCTCCAAGTTTGCGGATGACACTAAGCTGGGGGGCAGTGTTAGCTGTGAGGAGGATGCTAGGAGACTGCAAGGTGACTTGGATAGGCTGGGTGAGTGGGCAAATGTTTGGCAGATGCAGTATAATGTGGATAAATGTGAGGTTATCCATTTTGGTGGCAAAAACAGGAAAGCAGACTATTATCTAAATGGTGGCCGACTAGGAAAAGGGGAGTTGCAGCGAGACCTGGGTGTCATGGTACACCAGTCATTGAAAGTAGGCATGCAGGTGCAGCAGGCAGTGAAGAAAGCGAATGGTATGTTAGCTTTCATAGCAAAAGGATTTGAGTATAGGAGCAGGGAGGTTCTACTGCAGTTGTACAGGGTCTTGGTGAGACCACACCTGGAGTATTGCGTACAGTTTTGGTCTCCAAATCTGAGGAAGGATATTATTGCCCTAGAGGGAGTGCAGAGAAGGTTCACCAGACTGATTACTGGGATGTCAGGACTGTCTTATGAAGAAAGACTGGATAGACTTGGTTTATACTCTCTAGAATTTAGGAGATTGAGAGGGGATCTTATAGAAACTTATAAAATTCTTAAGGGGTTGGACAGGCTAGATGCAAGAAGATTGCTCCCGATGTTGGGGAAGTCCAGGACAAGGGGTCACAGCTTAAGGATAAGGGGGAAATCCTTTAAAACCGAGATGAGAAGAACTTTTTTCACACAGAGAGTGGTGAATCTCTGGAACTCTCTGCCACAGAGGGTAGTCGAGGCCAGTTCATTGGCTATATTTAAGAGGGAGTTAGATGTGGCCCTTGTGGCTAAGGGGATCAGAGGGTATGGAGAGAAGGCAGGTACGGGATACTGAGTTGGATGATCAGCCATGATCATATTGAATGGCGGTGCAGGCTCGAAGGGCCGAATGGCCTACTCCTGCACCTAATTTCTATGTTTCTATGTTTCCCTGCATATCCAGGTGCCAATCATAGGATATAGAACAATGCCAGAGAACTGGCAAAAAAAATCACAAATAACTATTTGTTGAGCTCAACACCTTAAATCCCCTGACCAGCAGGGAGCGAATCAAAGTACTGCAGCTGTTTAGTCCACCAGGCCCGAGTGACTGAGCTGCCAGCCCAAGAATCCATTTGGCCCACAATGTCCATACTAGCCCTCTGGTAGCCAGGCACATCAGCCCACGACACCCATACTTGCGCTCCAGAAAGCCCCGCCTCCCCCACTAGCCACCAATATTGGAATTGGTGGAGAGGTGGAATATTGTGTTGGGGGACCAGCTCTCCCGTGTGAACGTGGGACCCAACGGGTCCCACTTTGTCTAGTTGTTTGTAAAATCTTCACCCTCTACTCTGGTTATCTCCTCTCAGTCCTGGTGCAGGGTCTCTCCCCGAGACATAGATTATTCCTTTGCTTCCACTGTACTTGGAAGTTCCTGCAGATTTTCTCCAGTAATGTGTCTATTGCAGTTTAATAATGCAATTGTTTATGAAACCAGAAATTATTTTCCCTCCACAGTCAAGTTTGGACAGATTGCCTCTTTAAAGAACATTGGAAGGAAATTCGACACTCGTGCCCTGATGTCCGAGGTAAATTAGGGGAAGTTTTATTATTGGAATTAGTTTTTATTTTGATGTATTGCAGGAATACAATTTACCGTGCCGTTGTGTTGGTTACTGCACTGGAGCTATCGCTTCACATTCACTTTGCCCCTCAGCATTTAACCTCCCCACCATCGTTCAAATGAAAGAAAAACATTGTGGACATTACTAAAACAATAGGAAGGATTGGACAGCAGATGGTGTAATGTCAATGATAATGAAGGGCTGTTGCTCATTTGGTGGAGATTACAGACTTTGTTTGTCTGAAAGTCTTTGCTTGTTTTGGTCATTGTTCAATTTCTTGTTAATCACTTTTAACAGACATTTTCAACAACCAGCTTTTAATATTTATAAATTTGGAGACAAATGGATTAACTTAGCAATAATTTGTCAATCTTGTCCTCTCCATAATAAAAGTTGCACAGTACTGATGTAGGAAATTGCCTCTAAATGAACTATTTGTTATCTCATTGATAGCTTTTTAAAAGTTGTTTTATTCTCACTATGTGGAAAAGTATATTATGTCTATTCTGTTGACCAAAAACCTTCCCTCAATGGTTTAATCTTTTCCTGATAGGTATAATTTCACATTTTCTCACTAATACTTAATCATTTTTATAACTCTTCGAGTGTATACATACCTTTTTTAAACACAACACTGCGTTTTTGAAATGTATTTTTTGTCCCTTTATAAATATGTTTGGTTTGCTTTTGCTTGGACCTTTTAATCCACTTCATGATTTTTTGTATATTTGTAAGTCCAAATTCATTTTTCCCCTTTAGAGGTTTAGAGGCCAAATCAGAAAAACAGGTGTTACAAAGTTGAAAATTGTATTAATGTGACATGTCATTTTGCCCGCATTTTTGGTGCATCAACATCTATCATTAATCGCGCATGATTCTTTTGGTGTGTGTTTTGTTAACCTAACATCTAGCTCAGCAAAATAATGGCAACGCCCAAATTCATCTCCAGGGAGATTCAATAACAAGAGGATTCCAGTATAGGAGTAAAGAGGTTCTTCTGCAGTTGTATAGGGCTCTGGTGAGACCATATCTGGAGTATTGTGTACAGTTTTGGTCTCCTAATTTGAGGAAGGACAGCCTTGTGATTGAAGCAGTGCCGCGTAGGTTCACGAGATTGATCCCTGTCATATGAGGAAAGATTGAAAAGACTAGGCTTGTATTCACTGAAGTTTAGAAGGATGAGGGGGAATCTTATAGAAACATATAAAAGGACTGGACAAGCTAGATGCAAGAAAAAGGTTCCCAATGTTGGGTGAGTCCAGAACCAGGGGCCACAGTCTTAGAATAAAGGGGAGGTCATTTAAGACTGAGGTGAGAAAAAACTTTTTCACCCAAAGTGTTGCGAATTTATGGGAATTCCCTTCCACAGAGGGCAGTGGAGGCCAAATCACTGGATGGATTTAAGAGAGAGTTAGATAGAGCTCTTGGGGCTAGTGGAGTCAAGGGATACGGGGAGAAGGCAGGGACGGGTTATTGATAGGGGACGGTCAGCCATGATCACAATGATGGGCGGTGCTGGCTTGAAGGGCCGAATGGCCTCCTCCTGCACATATTTTCTATGTTTCTATGTAATAACGTTTGTCTAAATAACGACGGCCATTGATCACGGAGAATAACCAACTTTTATTCATCACGAAGCTGAAACTGAATGCCTTTAAACGGCAAATCTATATTCTTGTCGTCTGATTGTTGCATGCTATCTTACGCAAGAGCCAGATGTACGCATGTTTATAGAACAGTACAGCACAAGAACAGACCCTTTGGGCCACAATGTCTGTGTCGAACATGATGCCAAGACCACCTCTTGCATACTAGTGTGTTTAATCCATATCCCTCCATTGCTTGCACATTAATGTGCCTATCAAAAAGCCTCTTAAATGCCACTATCACATCTGCCTCAACCCCAACCTTGCCAGTGCATTCCAGGCACTCAACCCCCTCTGTGTATAAATAAATAAATAAAACATATTTAAATTGTCCTCCACATCTCATTCGAACTTTGCCACCCACACCTTAAAGCTATGCCCTCTAGAATTAGATTTTTCCATTCTGCAGATTAAAAAGGTTCTGACTGTATCCTATCTATGCCTCTCATTTTATATACTTCTATCAGGTCTCGGTGAAACCTCTGACGTTCGCGAGAAAACAATCTTGAGTCTGACTAACCTCTCCCTGTAGCTAATACCCCCTAACCCAGACCAACTCAACAATTCCAGACATTTGCAATCAAAAATATTTCATAGTGCCTCTGGATCTTAAACTCCTAATCATGGTAGTCAAGAAGTTAGTCCTCAAGACAACATAGGTTAGTATTTATTTCTGGAGAGGCTGAATTAAAATGTCAAAGTTACTGAGTTCTGATTGTATTCTGCTTCATATGTGGAAAGATGTATAACTTCACATGGAAGCTTTGGAGAGGATACAAACATGATCAACATGTGTGGTACCAAAATTGGGGATTACTACTCGTCTTTTGAATAATGAGTTAATTTGACTGGGACCAACAGGAACTTAACAAGATAATGGTGTTCTATATTAAAGTTCAAGTGATATATTCAAGTTCATAGAAACATAGAAAATAGGTGCAGGAGTAGGCCATTCGGCCCTTCGAGCCTGCACCGCCATTCAATATGATCATGGCTGATCATCCAACAGTATCCCAACCTTGCCTTCTCTCCATACCCCCTGATCCCTTTGGCCACAAGGGCCACATCTAACTCCCTCTTAAATATAGCCAATGAACTGGCCTCAACTACCTTCTGTGGCAGAGAATTCCACAGATTCACCACTCTGTGTAAAAAATGATTTTCTCATTTTCTCATCCTAAAAGACTTCCCTCTTATCCTTAAACTGTGACCCCTTGTTCTGGATCCTTAAACTAGTTCTGGACTTCCCCAACATCTGGAATAATCTTCCTGCATCTAGCCTGTCCAACCCCTTAAGAATTTTGTAAGAATTCAAGTTCAAGTATTTCGCCCACTACCAACCCTTGCAGACAATCATGGCTTATTCCAGATCGAACCATATGTCACTTTAACCACTTCTTTGCTGTGGAGATCCAGGAGAAGGCTGAGGCCCTCTTTCAGGTTCCCAGTGTAGTAGTGGAGAGGGCAGTGAATCGTGCTGAGTTTCTGATACAACAGCGCCATCACTAACATATCTAAACAATAATGCTATGATGATCTATTTTTAGCATAAATCCACTCCAATATTCCATTTCTGGAAACATCCTTGAGCAGTAAACAAGCTGTGTATCATCAATCCTTTTACTTGGATCCTTTCACTTTGGTTCTGATGTGTCTTTTGCAGATTAAGAGTAGTGTAGACGAGGCGGCCATTTCACCAAACATATTCGTTGGTTTGCCAAGGCCTGGTTGATTCCAGCAGTTGCTAACCATTTGAACTCCCCTTCACATTCCCACACTGATCTTTTCTGTCCTGGGCCTTCTCCATTGCCAGAGTGAAGCCATATGAAAAGTGAGCGCTCCCCAGATGCACTTTCATTTCTTCCACCATCCCCCTCTTCTTTAACCCACTCCATCCTATCTATATAGACACATAGAAAATAGGTGCAGAAGTAGGCCATTCAGCCCTTGCAGCCAGAACCACCATTCAAAATTATCATGGCTGATCATCCAGAATCATAACCATGTTCATGCTTTCACACCATATCCCTTGATTCTGTTAGCCTCAAGTGCTATATCTAACTCTCTCTTGAATACATCCAGTGATTTGCCCTACACTGGCACTGTTGGCAGAGAATTCCACAGATTCACAACTTTCTGGGTGAAAAGGTTTTTCCTCATCTCAGTCCTAAAAGGCCTACCACTTAATTCTTAAACTGTGGTTCTGGACTCCCCCAACATTGGGAACATATTTCCTGCATCTAGCCTGTCCAATCCCTTAAACATGTAATGTTTCTATAAGATTCCCTCTTATCCTAAATTCCAGTAAATATAAACCCAGTCTAAATTCCAGTGAATATAAGCCGCATTATCTCCCTCCCTCCTTTGCATTTCACTCCTTTTCTCTAATTATCTGACAGCCTTGTCTCTTTTTTTATCTCCAGAGTTTGTCCACCCATCTGCCAATAAAACTCCCTCGCCCGTATCCACCTATAACTTGCTAGGCTTTGTCCCCTCCCACCTCTTTTTCAGCTTTCTCGCCTTCCTTATTACAGCCAAAAAAATCACTTATTCAATCCCTCCATAGAAACATAGAAAATAGGTACAGGAGTAGACCATTTGGCCCTTCGAGCCTGCACCGCCATTCAATATGATCATGGCTGATCATCCAACTCAGTATCCTGTACCTGCCGTCTCCCCATACCCCCTGATCCCTTTAGCCACAAGGGCCACATCTAACTCCCTCTTAAATATAGCCAATGAACTGGCCTCAACTACATTCTGTGGCAGAGAATTCCAGAGATTCACCACTCTCTGTGTGAAAAATGTTTTTTCTCATCTCAGTCCTAAAAGATTTCCCCATTATCCTTAAACTGTGACCCCTTGTTCTGGATCCTTAAACTGTGACCCCCTTGTTCTGGTGTCACAGTGATGTAGCCTGACCTGCTGAGTTATACCAGCACTGTATGTTTTATCTTTGGTGTGCTAGTTGAAATTGTGCATTGGATCTGCTAAATGATTTAGTTTTTATGTACCCTGCTACCATATCTTTAATTTAAGTCCACAGTCTAGCATTTCCCTAATACTCATGCCTGCCTAACTGATCTGCAGTTCCTCATTTTCTATCTCCCTCTCTCCTGAAATAGTGAGACGTCAGTTGCTGTCTTCCAATTTGTGTGAACCATTCTGCAACCTACGGAATTTTGGAAGACGATGAACAGTGCGCCTGCCTGATAGGCTACGGATCAAGTTCTGGAATTTGAACAGCTATTTTCCAGCCAGCACGGACACCATCTTCCATGTCACCAACCCTACGATTCCTTGAAACTGGCAAGTTGTCTGATTCACACAACCTGGAGCGCTCTCATCAAAAGGTTTTTTAAATGCTGTGGATCAGTTGGTAATTTCATTGCCATGATAGATAAGATTTTGGTGGGAGGGTTAACGAGGGATTTGGAGCAAATGTGCATAAATTAATCTGAGCACAGGCCTTCCCTGACTAACAAATGGATTCTATTTGTACAGATGTTGATTTTTGTGTATGTCAGAAAATAAGCAAAAATTACTCTATGGTAACCATTTTGTAATGAATGGCATTAAAAATGCTTACAAGGAACAATTGTTAAAAGAGACAAAACTGTCTGACGTTCCTTGAAATTAATGAATGTACATCGGACTTTTGAATTGAATATTGAAGCTTCTCTGCATGTATGGGCTTCTCGTATGTGGGGCATTTGTTACTCTGGGACGGCCTGTGTACTGCTCCGTCATGGTCTAATTGAATGGCAAGAAAAATATTAGAGGAACTGAATTGATTATGTTTTTAGCTTTGAAGAGGAATGTTGTGCAGATCATTTAATTGAGGTATAGAAAAGTATTTATGGCACTTGGAATATCATTTTATATTTAGGAGGGAGGGACAGAATGCTGAGGCACAACACATTTTCCATGTGCTTGTTTAGTTTCTGTAATGAAGAATGATTTGTAATCTGGCAAGCAAAGTCATTAATGGATTGTCTTGTGATTCCCAGACATACTTTACACATGCCTGGCTATTTCACGCAATAGATCAAAAGTATTGAATTTAATTCTTTTTCACTAAATCAGTATCCCTTGTTTGGAAACCTTTATGCCTTTGGCAAGAACCGTATGTACCCGACTGATCTATGAACTCTCCTTTTAACCTTCTCTCAGCACTACAATCCCACTTTCTTTGGATTTTTCATGTGTGAAGCCTTTCATCTTGATACTGTTGATGCAGTTGAGCTCAATGTAGAAGAGATTTGTTAAAAACTTAGCATACCTTGCTTTTATACATTGCTTCTCTGTTCCAAAGGTTCTGTGTTCCCTTTTATTTTGCACTCAACATTTATGAACAAATTTTCGTTGCCTGCAGTCATACATATAATAATAAATAACAAAACACACAATAAACACAAATTAACATCCACCACAGTGAGTTCACTAGGCACCTCCTCACTGTGATGGAGGCAAAAGTCTTAAAGTCACTGTCTCTTCCCTCCTTATTTCCAATTCCCATTTCTATTTCGTTTCTATAGTCTTTCCTTTTACATAATCTTGAAGTCCTTTATATTAGTGGGATATCAGATTATTTTTTTATCACTCCCTCCATAGTCAACAGGAAGATCTTTTCCAAATTAGAAGGTAATTTACATATCTGCTCCCAATCTACATATGTCTGCAGATAATGCCTTATTTGGAGAAATCTAAAAAAGTCCAACCCTGACAAACGGAATTCTTTCTGAAGATGATCATATGATTTCAAAACTTCCCCACAAAAAAGCTGATCCACAGTAGTGAGCCCTTTGTCCGTCCAATTTCTGAAGCCATTGTCAATTTTGCTGGGTAACAAAATCAGGAATAGCAGCTATCTTCAGTGCTTAATAGAATTGAAGAGATTTAGTTGTTTTCTTATAACCAGCTAAGTCTTCATTGTGAATTTAATCCATTCATTATCAGTTTTTAATTTCTTCCAGCTTGCTTGACTTAGGAATGGGAGCCCTGCCAAGGCAGTACTGGGGCATGCATTTTGCTCTATATTCACCCACCCCGTTTCTTTATCATTTGTTATCCATGCTATCAGGGTCCTCAGCTACGCTGCCCAGTAATAGTATTTAATGTTGGGCAAATTGAGGCCCCCTTTTTTTGGCAGTAACAGTGTCTTGAGTCTAACTCTAGGTTTCTTATTTTGTCTCACAAATCTTGATAGCTCTTTGTCCAACGCTTTAAATGCCACCACAGGGACCCCTACTGGCAAAGATTGAAATAAAAAAAGCAGTCGGGGCAAATTATTCATTCGAACAGCTTCAATTCTACCAATTCGAGATAGAGGGAGAATCTCCCATCTGAGCATATCTGCCTTTATCCCCTTTAGCAGCTTTCCATAGTTGGCTTCGTACAGTGTTGAGATGGAGGGGGTGATGACAATGCCTAGGTATCTGAAACCCTCCCTAGACCAATGAAACCTGACCTGATCATTTAGTTGCGAAGACCATGTACTTGACAGCATCATTGCTTCCGATTTTAAATCATTTATTTTATAACCAGATACTACTCCATATTCCTTCTAAAACTTGCATTAGGTGAGGCACTGAGGAAATAGGATTGCTCACATACAGCATGACATCATCTGCAAATAATGAAATTTTATGTTGCACCCCCCTATCATCTTTTATACCCTCTATATGATCCTCTTGCCGAATGGTTTCAGCGAGCGGCTCTAAGCATAAATCAAAGAGCAGGGGACTCAAACTGTCCCCCTGTCTAACTCCCCGCTTCAATTCAATTCAAAAAACTCAGAGCAACACCCATTCACCCTCACTCTTGACTTTGGATTTAAATATAGTACTTTCACCCAATTTATACATTTTGTGTGGAACCCCATCTTATCTAATGTATGTTCAAGATAGACCCAATCTACTCTGTCGAAAGCCTTTTGGGCATCTAAACTGAGTAACATTGAAGTCTGAAACTTCCGTTTTGTACATACCATAACGCCTGATATTAATGGCTCCCTGTCTACCAGTTATGAACCCTGTTTGGTCAGGATGTATCAGTTGTGTTATAATTTTTTGGATTCTCTTAGTTAGTATAGCGCTAAGTATATTTTGGTCATTACATAGGAGACTTATCGGTCTATGTTCCCTTTTTAAACTGACTATCAACCAACTTATTATGCAATTGTTAAAAATTACCTTTGTACATCTGCAGCGATCTCTGTCCCAACATCCCCCATAAAATTGTGCCGTTTAGTTTACATGGAATTCTGGAGGTGGGAGCTGGGATACTGTTCCTTCTCCGTTGCATACGCAGCACACCGTGCAGTGTTGCATTGATTCAAGGGATGAGGTGATGTGGAATGCTTGGTTTTAGGTACTGGTCAGTCCAACCTATGAAAGGACTCAGTCACAAGTCATAGACAACTCTAGACTGTCATTAGAAGCAAAACATTGGACCTTAAAAACTTCTGTAGAATTGCATGCAAACATGGGTGACAAACTGTATTAATATTACCCACGATTACAAGCATCTGATAATACCACAAAACACTCATGCCAGAAGTATGCAAAACACTTTTGCTTTAAACTAATAATCCTAATACAAATTGCCTTACTTGCAAAGCCTGGATGTTTTTGGGTCACCACCAGAGTGGTAAATGTGACTTGCATCTTTCCTGAGTAATCGATTTTAAGTTCATAAGTCATTCGAGTTTATTTAACCATTCACCCCATTAAGCCTACTCCGCCATACAATCATGGCTCATCTATCTTTCCTTCTCAACCCCATTCTCCCGCTTTCTTCCATAACCTTTGACACCCTTACTAATCAAGAACATGTCAATCTCTGCTTGAAGTATACCCAAGGACATGGCCTCCACAGCCACATGTGGCAATGAATTTGACAGATTCACCACATCCTGACTAAAGAAATTCAATCTAATCTTTCTCTTGGTATGTCCTTTTATTCTGAGGCTGTGCCCTGTGGTCTGAGACTCCCAATAGTGGAAAAATCCTCTCCACATCCACCCTATCCAGGCCTATCATAATTCTGTAAGTTTAACTAAGCCTATGAGATGTCTGCTTCACACTATGTCTGTCCCTCTCCAATCAGCAACTCTGGAAAAAACTCCAACTTCTTCCTGCTTGTTTTAAAAACCTTTTTCTTTAAAAAAAAAAAGCAGTTTCTTACTAACAGCAAGATGGCTATTCTCCCTCTGGCTTCAGTTTTTGCAGTAGAACAATCCCAACAATCGTCTGCTTCCATTGTATTTGATATTCCCACACTCTGGCCAGGGACCCCATCCACACCTGTGTTTTCTGTGGATTCACTCTCAGGAAGGATGATCTTGCATCTCTCAAAGTAAATGTTGGTACAAGTGCACCCAACACGAGTGGGATAAGTGGCGTTCCACCACTGACCTTCTGTTTGACATGGGCTTAAAATGCATTGAGTTCATCGGGCTGGGGCCCATTGTTGCCAGCAATACTTCCCGTTTTCGTTTGGAAGCCATGGTAATGTGTAAGCGTTGCCACAAAGTAAAAGTATCCGTGTTAGTGCTGTGTTGGGGGAGGCTTCTGGTCGAGGCAAGAATCAGCCACTCCATCAGGTAGGTGCTTGAGCTCATGGCGGTTTGAGTGTTTGGTAGCAAATTCAGACCTACAGGAATATTAAAGAAAATATTATGGTGGTGGCCCGTCGAAGACGACGATAGCATTGTTGTGCGGTCTCATGTCTTATTGGATCGAGTGTTCCCTAACGAGTTTGATGTGGGGGCAGTGGGGGGCACATGGCCACTGTGGGGGGGGGGGGGATTTAGGGCTGCATCCTTCTGTCTCTGGCACGATCGAATCGGCTTCGGCGATTGTCTTCAAAACTGCTGACCACCTTCCCAGTGGGTGAACGCCGCCAGCACGGATTTCCACTTCTTTTGGGACTAAGCCTGTGTGCTGGAGGTGGTCCGTGATGCAGTCTTTGAACCGTTTCTTTGGATGCCCTGGTTCCTTTGACCCTGTGACAGAACTCCGTACAGGAGTTAACTAGGCATGTAGGATTCATCCATCTGGATCACGTGGCCTGTCCATCGAAGATGGACCTTTATGATCATTGCTTCGATGCTTGTAAAGCCAGGCTGGTCCAACACTTCCACGTTGGTCACCCTGTCTTGCCAGCGAATGCCCATCATTGACCACAGAGGGTGCATTATTATTATTATTATTGCTTTATTTATAGGGTGCATTATTATTATTATTATTGCTTTATTTATATAGCACATTTTAAGTCAACTTGCATTGACACCAAAGTGCTTTACATAAATTAAATAATAAGTTTACATACAAACCATAGAAAAAGGTTAAAAATAAATAAAGAAATAAAATGGACACAACACATTATAGAGTTCAACACAAACATCCCCCCACAACAGAATCAAAAATCTCCACTGTGCGGAGAGGCAACAGAAAGTTAAGTCCTCTTCCTCTGAAAGTATAGCATGTGGAATTTCTCACGCTGCCAGATGATAAATATTATAACATTTTAAAATGGTGCTATACTTGCAGGTAGAAAACATATTTGGAAGTGTAGAGCGATATTATTGGATGATAGTGGAACTTTCTCAGGGAAGAGCACGCAAAGAGTTGTCAATCAAGTTTAATTACATACCAAAAAATGGGGTAGTATGGCTAACATTAATCGGTATTTACAACACATCCAATTTTCTCCTCTGCCGCAGCAATCCAATTCCCCGGCTTTCATTTATCCCCTGATACACATACCAGAATCTTCACAAAAAATCACCTAAGTTAGAGCACTGCATCTGGTATGAGTAACGGGATACTATGAGTTTTGCCCAGTGAGTTTATGTGAACCATACTCATTGAATTAATGAACAGGCCTATTATTTTGTTTGAAGTGGGCTTTTACTATTGTATCTCATAAGCATATTTGATGGATTAGTTCAAATTGCTCAGCATCATATCTGGTAAAAGACTTATAACAATTGTGATTGAATTGTTGTTGGAGAAATTAGTTAATTCATGTTACTGTCATAATTAATCCTCCCAATTGGAACAGAAACTCAACCACGTGATCATAATTTTTATATACCTTTGGTTTTGTATATTAACTCCTGAATGTTCCTGATCCTATACCCACCTTTCACAGCTGTGGTATTTTCCCAATTGTTTATTTGTTCTTACAAATGCTTCCTCCATGCTATTTGCTTTTAAGAACAAAGTCTTCCCTGCGTGCCACACTTTATCTACATGCTTGTGCACCAGAGCGTACTTTGAAAGGCATAATTGCTGCAGAGATGAGTTTTTAAGTGGAGATGGCCTCTTGGCTCCCTTCATCGTCCCACAAACGAGAGAAAACCTACCCCATAGTACATGTGATAATATCCTGTTGACTTCTTGACCTGCAAGTGTGTTATACAAGCTAGTCCTAGTACAACGGAGGTGTGGGGAAAGAATATCTAGCTTGTTTCAGTGGAATGCAAAACAGGTGGGCTGCTTTTGTGAATCTCGGTTTTCACTTACATCGGTTGTTTCGACAATAATCGACCGGACACCTGGGTTGGTTTAAACGTATGTTTATTCAGCGTGAGTCTTTACACAGGTTAGCAACCTAGCAAAGAGTCAAGCTCTATACCTTTATTTGTAATGCCTTATATACTTTAATGCTACGGTTTATCACCTCCCATATTACCCAATCAAGCAACAGACACGTACGCAATGGTCAGGATAACAGGTACGTACACCATAGTCAGGATAACAGGTACGTACATATAGGGAGATGTTATTTAGTGGAACAATACTAGAGCTAGGACAGGTACATTCCTCAGCCTTCCGGGCGCGGCAGTTTGTATATTCCTCAGCCTTCTGAGCGCGACAGTTTGTACATTCCTCAGCCTTTTGGGCGCCAGCCATCTCAGTCAGATGGGTGCCAGTAATACAATAGTCGCGAATATGCAGTAACAGCAGGACAATGCGTATTTCTCCTGACCATAACTTCCTGAAACCTGCAGCTACATTTTCAGCAACTTTGGTCAGCAGACATTTTATGTTTTAATCCAGTCCACCTGGCCAAACCATTTTACCTTCACAGAACAATCTTACAGCGTTTATTCAAGATTTACATTCACACTTTCACTAATGATCTCAACTATGGGAATGCTGTTGGAGGTGCATTATTTTATGCAAATGGATAGAATCCTATCAAGCTCCTTCCTTGCATCTGGTTGCAAACTTTGGGACATGAGTAGATAAATTACTACAATCCCATACCAGCTCTTGTAGTCACAGTAATTGTGTTTGATCTAGTTGCGTTTCTGGCCAGTGACGACCCCAGAATGTTGCTGTGTCTTGGCAATGCTAATGCGAATGAACTTCAACTGTATGCGTTTTGATTCTCTCTTCTTGGAGCTGATTTTTGATATTTCGGTGTATGAATGTTACTTGCCACTGTTCAGCTTAAGCTGAGTGTCGTCCAGATTCAGCTGAATTCTGGACATGGACTAGTTAATTTTCTAAAGATTCTAGAGTGATACAATGTGGAAACAGGCCTTTCTGCCTGTAAATGATTGATGTTACACAGGTCTAGAGTTTACAGTCATCTTTAATTGTAACACATTGTACAGCAGGTTGTTAGTTGTTAGTTCATCACTACCACTTCCAAGACTACTTAATGTAGGAAGTGGGTGTTAATATAAAGGTGGGGTTAATGATGCTACTCTACTATGATTGGTTCACGTGCAATAACCAATCTACATCCTTCCCCGTAAAGAGTGAAGATAGTTAAGCAAAGGTAAAACGTGTGAATTTAAATATACTTGCCGTATATGTCAGGCGGTCTACTAATACGACCCAAATGCGTACGGACCAACCCCTCTCCCTCCGTACCAGAAAAGTTAGTGGGGGAGGGAAGCAGTGAACCCAGAAGGGAGAAAGCAGCTGGGGACACTTTAGGCGACCGGTAGGGTGAGCATGCGGGAGAGGTAATGTTGTTGTTAGTATTCAGTTTTCAGTATTCACTTTATTGTCATTTCACCGAGTACTTGCATACACAGAAGAAACGAAAAATTGTTTCTCATCAGTTTTTGTCGTCAGTGCACTTAATAAAAACAGAAATAAATACTTACACGTTAAAACTTACAGGTGTCTAGCTGTCAAGGTTTGGGCAAGGTTAGATGTGGGGGTGTGTGTGTATGGGGAGGGGACACAGTCCGTTAACCATTTTCATTGCTTGTGAGAAGAAGCTGTTTAGCATCCTGCTGGTTCTGCAGCTGATACTCCTGTACCTCTTCCCAAATGGCAAAATGGAGAAGATGTAGTGGGAGGGGTGGTAAGGGTCCTTAATGATGGAGATGGCTCCGTGGATGCAGCGCTTCTGGTAGATCTCCAACAGGAAAGGGAGTCGAGCACCAATGATCCTACTGGCTGTCTTCACTATCCTGTTTAGCTGTCTTTGTTCGCAGGCCTTGCAGCTCCCAAACCAGGAAGTGATGCCGTAGGTCAGTATGCTTTCAATGGTACCCCTGTAGAAGGTTGTTAGGTGAACAGTGGGGAGACCTACTTTTCTGAGTCTCCGGAGGGGGTGGAGCCGCTGCTGTGCTCTTTTGATGACTGCTGTGGTGTTGGTTGTTGAGGTCAGGCTGCACGAAAAGGATCAGAGCCCGCTGAGTCCATTGTTGGCCAGTTCGTAATGTCAGAACTGAACGAGGAGGAGGACACAAATGCAGGCTCAGACACAGGGCAGATCAGTCTTCGGCGTTTAATCGGTCCAAGTCAGTACACAGGTAGGCAAAACAGAGGCAACAGTACCATATAGGAGCAGGCAAGAACCAGTGGTCGAAAATACAGGCAAAGGTCGAGATCACAAGGTCACAAGATTTCGAGAGTGGGAACGAGGTGATACCAAGTAGCATACACCACGAACTGGCAATGGGAACTAAAACACAAAAGGCTTAAATACAGACTAGCAGGGGATAACGAGACACAGGTGAAACACATCAGGGCGTGGCCAACAATCACATGAGGGTAAACGACCTGACAGGAAATGGGACCTGAAACAAGAGGAGATGTGAGACACCAAAATAAAACAAGAATGCAAACTCTAATACTAAAAACCAATAAGAAACAGAAACTAGATCAAACGCGAGACCTGACATGTGGTGTTGGTTGTTGAGGTCAGGTCGTCCGCTAGGTGAACTCCCAGGAACTTCACGCTGCTAACCCTCTCCACAGCAGCACCGTCAATGTGCAGCGGTGTATGATGGTGTTTGCAAGCCCTCCTGAAATCAATCACCATCTCCTTCGTCTTGTCCACGTTGAGGGTGAGGTTGTGAGATCTACACCACTCTGTAAGCAGCTCCACCTCCATCCTTTATCCCGACTCATTATTGTCACTGATGAGACCCACCACTGTTGACGGGGTTACCAACTGTGGCAGAGAACGGGACACGCTGGGACTAGTGATAGCAGCAGCAGCAGCAGAGGGTTTGAACAACGGGTGGAGCAAACAAATCGGCTGGAGGTGGACGAGGTTCTTTTACAAACAGCAAGTGTTGGTGGCTCAGTCTGTACAATGGCACCAGCGACGTTGACCAGGTAGGAGCGGGGTTCCTTTAGATGGGCCGACAACAAAACCTAGACGGGAATGTCCCACAGCAGTCTGCAAACGACGTCTTGACCCTGCATTAGCGGCTTCAGTGGTTTGCTGGACTTGTCATAGGATTGTTTCTGGATGTTGTGTTTCTCCTGGATGCGCTTCTGCACTGCGGCTGGTTTAAACACCTGTGGCACCAGCTTCCGCTGGGCAATTGGTATCGGAGGTCGTGTTGTCCGAGACATCAGGCGTTGAACTGGTGAGCCTAGGACCCCGTCTCTGGAGATGTTTCTGAGGTTTAAAAGTTCGAGATAAACATCTGACTTGGCCAGGTGGGTGCGTTCCATTCGCTGTTTTGCGCTCCTGACGGCCCGTTCAGCGAGCCCGCTACTGTGAGGGTATTCAGGGCTGCTTGTGACATGGTGGAGGTTCCATCAGTTGGCAAAGTGTTTCAATGCGTGATTGGTAAATTGTCTTCCGTTGTCAGTTTGCAGGCGTACTGGTGTGCCGAATACGGAAAAGTGTCTCTGTAGCTTTTGAATGACCATGTCGGATGTGGTGGTGGTCAGTAAATCGTGTTCGAACCCGTTGGAGTAGGAGTCAACTAGGACTAGGTAGTGTTTACCGTGCCATTCGAAAATGTCTGCTGCCAGCGACGTCCAAGGCAGTGCTGGTGGGGGTTGTTGTAGCAGAGGCTGTTTCTGTTGGTGTGGTGCCAAACTGTTGCAGATGGGACAGGAAGCTGTTCTGTCCCGTATGTACTTGGCCATCTCAATGGTGTGTACGTCCTCAGATGATGTGCCCTCCTAAAGTCCACGATCAGCTCCTTAGTTTTTTTGATGTTCAAGAGGAGGCTGTTGTCCTGACACCAGAGTGCTAGATCAGCCACCTCCTCCCGGTAGACCTTCTCATCGTTGTCTGAGATCAGGCCCACCACCACAGTGTCATCAGCAAACTTGATTATTGAGTTGGAGCTGAACCTAGCCACACAGTCATGTGTGTACAGGGAGTACAATAGGGGGCTGAGGACGCAACCCTGGGGCGATCCTGTGCTCAGGGTGAGGGACTTCGATGTATTCCCTCCCATCTTGACTACCTGGGGCCTGGCGGTGAGAAAGTCCAGGCCCCAGGCACACAGGGGGGTGTTGAGCCCTAATTCCAGTAGCGTCTCGGCCAGTCTGGTGGGGACTATCGTGTTGAAGGCTGAACTGTAGTCTATGAACAGCATCCTCACGTAGCCCCCCTTCTGGCTGTCAAGATGAGAGAGAGCGGTGTGCAAAACCTGGGAGACTGCATCGTCCGTGGATCTGTTCGGACGATATGCGAACTGTAACGGGTCCATGTTGCGAGGGAGGAAGGCGCAGATGTGTTTCTTCACCGGCCTCTCAAAGCTAGTGGTGGATTGTCTGTCTGGCCAGCCTCTTTTGATTATGGATGAGAGTAGCTGTAGAGTGCCGTCAGCGGCTGTGTGTTCAGCTAGGTGACGCAGGAGTTCCGTGGGAATGAAGTCAATCTTAAGAACAGTAAGCTCATCGCATTCATAGGGATGTCGTTCACTGCACGCACGTGGTGCACGAGAGAGAGTGTCAGCAACGCGCATGTCCTTTCCTTTTTTGTAAATGATTCTGAAGTCGAACCATTAGAGCTGCAGTCGTGCAGGTGCTGCATGTATAGGTTTGTTCAGGATGGTTACAAGTGGTTGGTGGTCTGTTTCGACTGTGAAAGTGTTCCCAAAGATGAAGTCCTTGAATTTTGAGCAAGCGAAGCCCACAGCTAGCAGCTCTTTCTCGATCTTGGCATAGTGCTGTTCGGTGTCCGTCATGGTGCGGGAGGGGTAAGATACAGGTAGTACAGTCCCATTGGCAGATGTTTGAGGACAGGCTGCGCCCAGCCCGTATTGTGAGGCATCACAGGTTATCGTGACAGGACGCTTCAGATCGAAGTATGTCAGGGTGGGAGCGCTGGCCAACTGAAGTTTTAAAAAATCGAATGCCTGTTGATGCTGCTGGTACCAAGTCAAGTCAAGTCACATTTATTTATGTAGCACATTTAAAAAACAACTCTCGTTGGCCAAAGTGCTTTCCATTTGTTATAAGAATAGTATAAACAAACAAACTACATACATATATACATATAACCCTCGCTCAGTGGACGTCAGGAAAGGCTTGGGAGTATAGATAAGATTTTAGTCTTGACTTAAAGGAGTCGATGGAGGGAGCAGTTCTGATGGGAAGGGGGATGCTGTTCCACAGTCTAGGAGCTGCAACCGCAAAGGCGCGGTCGCCCCTAAGCTTATGCTGAGACTGCGGGATATTCAGCAGCCCCAAGTCGGCCGATCTGAGGGACCTGGAGGTGGAGTGGTGGGTAAGAAGACTTTAATGTAGGAGGGGGCAAGCCCATTGAGGGCTTTGTAGACATAGAGGAGGGTCTTGAAATGTATACGGAACCGCACAGGGAGCCAGTGGAGAGAGGCCAGGATCAGGGTGACGTGATCCCCTTTTCGGGTGCCCGTCAGGAGTCTAGCTGCGGCGTTTTGATTTGATTTGATTCCTTTATTGTCATTCAGACCTTTCGGTCTGAACAAAATTACGTTGCTTGCAGTCATACACAGTAACAATAAATAACAAAACATACAATAAACACAAATTAACATCCACCACAGTGAGTTCACCAAGCACCTCCTCACTGTGATGGAGGCAAAAGTCTTAGTCTCTGTCTCTTCCCTCCTTGTTCTCCCTCTGCGCTGAGGCGATCGATCCAGGCCGAAGATGCCGCTCTCCAGTCCAGCGGACCTCCGTGGTGATGTCGCCGCTGCCGAAAGCCGGAACGCCGTCTCCGCTCCGCTCCGAGTCGGCCCGCCACAGCCTCAGCTCCGAGTCCCGCTGCATCAGCTCCGAGTCCCACAGCCTCAGCTCCGAGTCCCGCTGCAACAGCTCCGAGTCCCGCAGCCTCAGCTCTGAGTCCCGCAGCCCCAGTCCCGGGCCGCTGCATCAGCTCCGAGTCCCGCAGTCTCAGCTCCGGGCCGCTGCGGAAAGCTGGAACGCCGCATCAGCGAGTCGGGCCACCGCTGCCTCGGCCCCGAAGACGGCCAGCCTCGCGTTGGTAAGTCCTGGCTGGCTCTGCCTCCGGAGCCTCGAGGTCGGTCGCAGGTTGGAGACCGCCAGCTCCGCCATTAGGCCTCAGCGCAGACGGAGGCAGAGAAGGGGGATACAAGAAAAGTCGCATTCCCCCGAAGGAAGAGACAAAAAAAACATGTTTCACCCCCCCCCACAATAACACAACCCAACAAACTAAAACTTAACCAAAACAAGACAAAAAAAACAATTAAAAAAAGTAAAGACAGACGGACTCCAAGCGAGCCGCAGCTGTTAATAGCGCCGCCACTTCCGGTTTTGGACCAGTTGCAGGCGGGACAGGGAAGATTGGCTGATGCCAGTATAAAGAGAGTTGCAGTAATCTAGGCGGGAGGAGTTAAATGTGAGGATGATCTTTTCCAGGTCATCAAAGTGGAGGAATTGTTTTATTTTAGCTATCGTCCGAAGCTGAAAGAAGCTAGCTTTTACCACGGCATTGACTTGTTTGTCAAATTTCAGTGCTGAGTCAAATATCACGCCGAGGTTTTTGACGTGAGGTTTGAGTAGTGGGGTAAGGCTTCCAAGACTGCCTGCTATCATTTTCATTGAGTTCGAGGGGCCGAGAAGGATGACCTCAGACTTACTCTCATTTAGTTGGAGGAAGTTCTGGGCTATCCAGCACTTTATATCCTCGAGGCAGCGGGTAAGGTTAAGTAGATTTGATTGGTTTTTGGGCTTCAGGGGGAGATAGAGTTGTGTATCGTCTGCGTAGCAATGGAAGGAAATGCCGTGCCTTTCAATTGCTTGGCCTAAGGGGAGCATATACAGGGAGAAGAGAATGGGGCCAAGGATGGAGCCTTGTGGAACCCCACAAGAGAGAATAGCTGGGGAGTAGAAAGAGTTGCCTATGTTAGTCGAGAAACTCCTACCTTTGAGGTAAGAGATGAACCATCTCAGGGCAGTGCCATCAATACCAACCCCGTACCGGAGACGGTCAATTAGGATGGTGTGGTCGACAGTGTCAAATGATGCGCTGAGGTCAAGAAGGAGCAGGATTGCACAGTCGCCGGAGTCAACGGTGAGCAGTAGGTCATTATGCACCTTCAACAAGGCAGACTCTGTGCTGTGTTCAAAAGGGGACTGCAGATGCTGGAATATCTGTGCTGTGGTGAGCCCTGAAACCTGATTGGAAAGTTTCCAGGATAGTGTTTTGGTGAAGGTAAGGCATAAGTTGGCTTAAAATTACCTTTTCAAGGGCTTTTGAGAGGAAAGGCAGTTTAGAAATGGGTCTGTAGTTGCTTGGCGAGGTGGGATCGAGATTAGGTTTTTTCAGGAGTGGCTGGACCACCGCATGCTTTAAGCAGGTAGGTACAGTGCCAGTGGCCAGAGAGCTGTTGAAGATGGCAAGGATGCTGGGACCGGCTGTTGTAATGACATCCTTTAGGAGGGCAGAGGGGACAGTGTCGAGGGGGCAGGTAGTAGGTTTCATGGTGATGATCAGTTTTACAATGGAGGGTAGAGTAACGAGTTGGAAACAATCTAATTTTGAAGAGCAGACCAATGAGACAGCCAGGTCACAGGTGGGAGGAGAAATACCTTGCTGGTGAAAAATGTAAATTCCTCGCACTTAACAGGGGACCCAGTTAAGCTGGTGCTGGGGGCAGGACAAATGATGGAGGCGATGGTGCTAAAAAGGACCTTGGAATTATGAGCGGTTTTGGAGAAGTATTTTGTTCTAGCAGATTTTACCGCTTCCTGGTAACTTTGAAGATTGTTTTTCAGGAGTTCATAGGAAATTTGATGCTTATCACATTTGTGCTTCCGTTCTGATTTTCTGCATTCTCTTCTTAGGTCTCTGGTGGTGTCATTGAGCCACGGCTCGCCTTTAGGCTTAGGCTTTTTCATTTTAAGAGGAGTAACAGAATCCAGGATGGAAGAGCAGGTAGTATTAAATAGCGAAATGAGGTAGTCGGTACTGAGATGAGGGGTGGACGCCTCAATAGTGCAGATGTCGGGGCGGCTATGAGAGCCTCAGAGAACTTACTGACCGTCGTAGAGTTAACGTAGTGGGAGTAGCGAGCAGGGAGATGGCATTTTGAGGGAGAGAAAGGCAGAGATATATCAAATATAATAGCACTATGATCAGACAGGCAGGCATCAATAATATCTGTGTTACAAATTGGGAGACCAGACGAAAGCAAGGCAAGGCAAGTTTATTTGTATAGCATCTTTCAACAACAAGGTAATTCAAAGTGCTTTACATAAAACATTAAAAGCATTGGAAAGAAACACATATAAAATGACATTTACGATTATTAGATTATTCAGATAAAATAATTACAAAATTAAAAGCAATCAAATAAAATATTTAAAATAAAATAAAACCAGGAATAGAAGTTGCAGTGCAGTATAGGTAATTAATAAATTGTATTGTTTACTGAAAGGCAGCGGCAAACAGAAAAGTCTTCAGTCTAGATTTAAAAGAGCTGAGAGTTGCAGCAGACCTGCAGTTTTCTGGGAGTTTGTTCCAGATATGTGGTGCATAAAAACTAAATGCTGCCTCTCCATGTTTAGTTCTGACTCTGGGGATACAGAGCAGACCTGTCCCAGACGATCTGAGAGGTCTGGGTGGTTCGTAGCTAAGCAGAAGATCAGAAATGTATTTTGGCCCTAAACCATTCAGTGCTTTGTAAACGAACAGTAGTATTTTGAAATCAATTCTTTGACAGACAGGAAGCCAGTGTAAAGACCTCAGAACTGGAGTAATGTGATCTACTTTTTTGGTCTTAGTGAGGACTCGAGCAGCAGCGTTCTGAATTAACTGCAGCTGTCTGATCGACTTTTTAGGGAGACCTGTAAAGACACTGTTACAGTAGTCGAGCCTGTTGAAGATAAATGCATGGACAAGTTTTTCCAAATCCTGCTGAGACATAAGTCCTTTAATCCTTGATATATTCTTTAGGTGATAGTAGGCTGACTTTGTGACTGTTTTTATGTGGCTGTTGAAGTTCAGGTCTGAGTCCATGACTACTCCTAAGTTTCTGGCTTGGTTTGTTGTTTTTAGCATTACCATTTGAAGCTGGGTGCTAACTTTTAATCGTTCTTCCTTGACTCCAAAAACAATTATTTCAGTTTTTCTTTGTTTAATTGGAGAAAATTCTGGTTCATCCAATTGTTGATTTGCTCAATGCATCTACTCAGTGCTTGTATTGGACTATAGTCTCCTGGTGATATTGTTATGTAGATTTGTGTGTCGTCTGCGTAACTATGGTAACATATTTTGATGTTTTTCATGATCTGAGCCAGTGGAAGCATGTAGATGTTAAACAGAAGAGGCCCCAGAATGGAGCCCTGGGGAACTCCACATGTAATTTTTGCATGCTCAGATGTGTAATTACCTATAGACACAAAGTAGTCCCTGTCCTTCAAGTAGGATTTAAACCATTTTAATGCTGTGCCCGAAAGTCCCACCCAGTTTTCCAGACGGTCTAGTAATATGTTGTGATCGACTGTGTCGAATGCAGCACTGAGATCTAGTAATACTTGTAAAAGGACTTGTTCGACACACAAAGTCTCTTACTAAGTATCTTTATTAAGTCACTACACACATTGTGCTCTAGCTGTCCGTGGTCATCACTGGGACTAGAGAACGAGCTAGAGGCGGGGAAGCTACAATTATACAGGAGACAATGGGGAGTGGTTAGTAGTGGTGAGGTCACTATGTTAAAGGAGCATGCACTGATCTACATCCTTCCTCTTGGAAACAAAGCGACCACGGCTCATACGCTAGAGGCAAACCAGAAACAGTTGGAAAACATTATGAAGCAGACTACTCGCACACTCCGTACCGGACAGGCGGCTTGACCAAACGCCCAGAGCGGGTGCGCAACCCGCCTTCCCCTTCCACCGCAGGAGCTACAGGAACGGGGGCAGGGACAGAGATAGGGGAACCGGGAGACGAACGCCCAGGGGAAGGAGGAGAACGAGGTGAAGGAACGGGCTCCTCAGCAGGTGAAGAAGGAGAAGGGGGACCGCGTGGGCTGGGCACCATGAGCTGAGAGGGAAGAGTCCGTGGCATGCGAGGAGTGACAGGGGCAGGAGGAGTCGAGGGCGGCGGTGAATGGACTGGCGGCGGTGAATGGACTGGCGGCGGGGATTGGACAGGCGGTGGGGAATGGACAGGCGGCGAATACGGGTCCGCGGGAGGCGGAGAAGGCTCGTTGGCTAGCAGCAGGTGCTGGCGTGTCCGACGGTACACAGTGCCCTCGTAATTAACCAGGTAGGACCGGGGAGAGTCGGCATTGCCAACGACAACGGCCAGCCGGTGATGACCGGAGGTGGACATCATCCGGACAACCTGGCCTGGGAACAGACGGGGAAGCAGTCGGGAAGATTTGTCAAAGGAGCGCTTTTGGATGACCTGTTTCTCGATGATGCGCTCCTTGACAGCGGCAGGGCTGCGGCCAGCGGGCTTTAGAGACTGCTGAGAAACCGGGAGAGGGGGTCTAGTGGTGCGGGACATGAGGCGCTGGGCAGGCGAACCAAGTGTGGGGTCCCGGGAAATGTTGCGGAGGTTGAGGAGGGCAAGATAGAAGTCCGAATGGGACAGACGACAATGTTCCAGCAGCTCCTTGGCGCTGCGGACAGCGCGCTCCGCAAGGCCGTTGCTCTGCGGGTACTCGGGGCTGCTGGTGATGTGGCGAAAGTTCCATTGGGCGGCGAAAGCGGCGAACTCTGCGCTGGAAAACTGTCCGCCGTTGTCGGATTGGAGAGTCACCGGGGAACCAAAGGTAGAAAAGTGGCGGCGAAGCTTCCCGATGACGGCAGCAGACGTGAGGGAAGGCAGCTGGTCCACCTCGAACCAGCTGGAGTAGGAGTCCACCAGGACCAGGAAGTGTTTGCCGCGCCATTCGAAAATGTCAGTTGCGACAGCCATCCACGGCAACTCGGGAGCCGGCTGCTGCATGAGAGGTTGGCGTCGCTGATGAGGCAGGAGACTGTTGCAGGCAGCACAGGCGGAGACCCTGTCACGAATCTCCTGAATCATGCCAGGCCAGAAAAACTGAGCTTGGGCCTGGGACAAAGTGGCCTCCACCCCGGGGTGACCGCTGTGTGCGGTTTGGTAGTAGTCGTCACGCAGAGCGTCCGGCACCACGACCTTGTGACTCTTCACCACCACGCCGTTGTGCAGCACCAATTCGTCCCGAACCAGGAAGTAGGGCACGGCACCGGCCGGTAGGGAAGAGCGTCGGTCAGGCCAGCCACGGCGGATGACGCCCGCAATCTGTTGCAGGGCAGGATCAGCGGCAGTGTGTTCGACCAGGGACTGCATCTGCCAAGAGGGAACAATGTTAACGTTCAGCACCATCAGGTCAGACGATTCGTATGGATGGCGGGCAACGGAAGGGAGCTGGCGCACGGGACAATGTGTCGGCCACGAACATCTCCTTGCCCTTGCGGTACACAATGTTGAACGTAAATCGTTGGAGCTGCAGCATCATTCGCTGCAACCGCGAGGAGGCCGCATGGATAGGCTTGTTCAAGATAGAGACCAGCGGCTGGTGGTCAGTTTCAATGGTGAAAGTGTTGCCCAGAATGTAGTCTTTGAATTTGGAGCATGCGAAAACCACGGCAAGAAGCTCCTTCTCGATCTGAGCGTAGCGCTGCTCAGCAGGGGTCATGGTGCGAGAGGCATAGGAGACAGGCAGCTGCCGATCGTCCTGGAGCTGCAGGCAGGCAGCACCGAGTCCGAACCGAGATGCATCGCAGGTGAGGACGATTGGCCTGTTCAGGTCAAAATACGTTAAAGTCGGGGTGCGAGCGAGCTTGGACTTCAGGGCTACGAATGCCGACTGGTGATGCGGTAGCCAGACCCAGGCATTGTCCTTTTTGATTAGCTCCCTCAGGGGGCACTCAGTTCGCTGAGGTCGGGTATGAACTTACCCAGGTAGTTGACCATGCCCAGAAAGCGCTGCAGGCCGGGCACGTCTGTGGGAGCGGGCATTTCGGTGACCGCAGCAGTCTTCTGGGGGTCTGGCTTTAGTCCCCTGGCCGTGAAAACGTGGCCCACGTACGTGACCTCCTGAAAGCGGAACCGACACTTCTTCGGGTTAAGCTTGAGATTGATCTCACGAGCCCGGTCCAGGACTTGACGGAGGTGCAGGTTGTGCTCAGCGACGTCCTTCCCGTATACCAAAATGTCATCAACAATAATAGCGCATGGCAACCCGGCAAACAGCTGTTCCATGGTCCGCTGGAAAACCTCGCTTGCTGAGTTGATCCCGAAGGGCATGCGAAGAAAACGAAACCTGCCGAAAGGTGTGCTGAAGGTGGTTAAGAAGGATGAACGTTCATCCAGAGGGATCTGCCAAAAAGAGCTCTTGGCATCTAGTACCGAGAAGACTGTGGCTGGACCGACCTGTGCAGCGACGTCCTCCACCGTCCGCATGGGGTAGTGCGGGCGTTGGATAGCAAGGTTCAGGTCCTTCGGGTTGATGCAGATCCTGATCTCGCTCGCATCTTTCTTGGCAGCGACGACCATGGTGGAGACCCACAGGGTGGGTGCGCTCACCTCCTTGAGAATGCCAGTGGAAACCATATCACGAAGTGTGGACTCCACGCGGCCCTTCATGGCAAAAGACACACGGTGGGCCGGTCTAACCACCGGGTCGACCCCCGGGTCAACAACGATCTTATAGGCACAGGGCAGTTTGCCCAGAATGTCATCGAAACGGTCGGGATACTCTATCAGGGGGTCCATGGGGGCCTGCACCAGGTGGACGTCGCGGTGAAAAGAGACCAATCCCAAGTCCTGGCATGCACGGGCGCCCAGCAGGGTGACGTTATCAGAGTCCAGCAGGAGAAAAGTGAGGGGCCGAGAGGTCTTGAGAACTGTACAGATAACCGTGGCATTCCCCACGGCGACCAGAACACCTCCCCCATAGGCATGAAGGCGGGAGTCATCGGGAAGCACTCTCTCCCCCGAGCTTATCTGTTTGAAGAGGCGAACAGACATAACGTTTGCAAACGCACCAGTATCGACCTTGGCCGAGAAGGAGTGTCCATTCACAGTAACATGTATGGAGGGATCCGTTATCAAGGCAGGTGCACTCAAGAGCGAAAACACAGTCGGATCACCATGGGAGGAAATCGTATCAGAATCAGGGAGTTCGAGCTGGTACTGGGAACCAGGCGCGCTATCAGTGTCCGCAAGAATGTTTAGACTCCTTCTAGGAGCAGGGACAGGTTTCCCACGAGAACGACAGGCTGCAGAAAAATGGTTAAGTTTCCCGCAGGAGTTGCAAGTTTTACCCAGGTCTGGGCAAACGTTGTACTGGTGCGAGGAGAAATTACAATTTTGGCATCGACGAGGGGTGACCTTAGCGGGAGTGGAGGGGGTTAACTGGCGAGGCGGGCTATTGATCTGCCGGCGGCCAACGGTACCGGTGAAGTTGATGTCCTGGGACGGCGGGTGAGATACGGAGCCGACAGCAGAGGCCATACGAGCAGAATGCATGGCATCCTTTAGCGTGAGGTCGGGTTTCATTAGGAGATCTTCGCGCAGCTTTGAGTTTAGGAGACCGTAGACCAGGACGTCCCTGATCAATTCGTCCGTTGTAATAGCTTCAAGGCGGCACCGCCGAGCCATATGTCGCAAAGAGGCAATGTAAGCGTCAATGTGCTCACGGGAACCTGACGTCTTGTGAAGAACTTGAAACGCTCAATAATGTTATTTGTGGGAATGTCACATAGGGCAGTAAATTTGGTCATGAGACATACCGGGTCATGGCGGTCTTCCGGAGGGACGAACTCGAACGCCGCATAATGTTCCATAGCCTCCGGACCAGCCAGGTTGAGGAGTAGGTGAGCCTGTACCACAGGAGAGGCACCAGGATGAGCGATAGCGATGTAATGTTCATAGTCGCGCTGGAAGACAGTCCAGCGGTGCACGATGTCCGCGTCAAAAACGAGCTTGTCAGGACGACGGCACGAGTTAGCCATAGTAAAATGCAAAGGTGGGGAAACAACTGGGAGAAACAAATAATAAAATAAAGCCGATAAACAGGAGACGCAAGTCTACCGCGCTGACACCATGTAAAAGGACTTGTTCGACACACAAAGTCTCTTACTAAGTATCTTTATTAAGTCACTACACACATTGTGCTCTAGCTGTCCGTGGTCATCACTGGGACTAGAGAGCGAGCTAGAGGCGGGGAAGCTACAATTATACAGGAGACAATGGGGAGTGGTTAGTAGTGGTGAGGTCACTATGTTAAAGGAGCATGCACTGATCTACAATACTAAGACTGAAATTTTGCCATTGTCTGTGTTTAAGTGAATGTCATTGAAGACCTTAACAAGAGCCGTCTCGGTGTTGTGGTGTGGTCTAAATCCTGACTGGAAGACATCAAAACAGCTGTTCATTAACATGAAATTGTTCAGCTGCTTAAAAACAGCTTTTTCAATGATTTTACTGAGAAATGGGAGGTTTGATATTGGTCTATAATTGTTCAGTAGTGAAGTGTCTAAGTTGTTCTTTTTTAAGAGAGGCTTGATAACAGCAGTTTTCAGGGCCTGTGGGAAGACACCTGAGAGAAGGGACGTGTTTACAATAATAATAATAATAATAATAAATACTTTATTGATCCCCTCACTGTAGTGGTGTTCAGTGCCTCAAACCTGCCGAAATAATTATTGAGTTCATTGAGAAAGTCTGTGTCATCCTTACAAGACATCTGAGGGGCCTTGTAGTTTGTTATGGCCTGGATGCCTTCCCACATGTTCCTGGTGTTGGTATCATCCTGGAAGAAACCCTGGATTTTCTGTCCGTGGGCGCGCTTTGCTTTCCTTATTTCACGGTTGAGGTTGGCTCTCGCTGTTCTCAGAGCCCCCAAATCACCAGATTTAAAAGCCGCATTCCGTGCTTTCAGCATGGCACGCACCTCTGCAGTAATCCAAGGTTTGTGGTTGGCCCAGGTTATGATGTTCCTGATGACAGTGACGTCCTCCATGCACTTCTGTATGTATCCCGACACAGACATGGCATACTCATCCACATTGATATTTTGGTTGTAAGTGGCTGCTGTCCTGAACATGTCCCAGTCCGTGCACTCAAAGCAGTCCTGGAGTGCTTCTATAGCTCCCTCAGACCAGACTCTAACCTGCTTCACAATGGGTTTCTCTCTGATCAGAAGGGGCTTATAGGCTGGGATGAGCATTACGGAGAGGTGGTCAGAGGAGCCGAGGTGAGGCCGGGGTGCTGCTCTGAAAGCCTGCTTGATGTTACTGTAGACCCGGTCCAGCGTATTCTCTCCACGTGTAGCAAAGTCCACATATTGATGGAAATGAGGGAGGACAGTCTTCATGTTGGCCTGGTTAAAGTCCCCAGCAACAATGACAACGCCCTCTGGATGATTTCTTTGCAGCTCACTGATGGAACGATGGCGAATACGCAGAGCCTCCTTAGTGTTGGCCGCGGGGGGATATATACAACAGTAATGCTAACCACAGTAAACTCCCGTGGCAGATAGAATGGCCTGCATTTCACAGTCAAAAACTCTATGTCCGAAGAGCAGTGGCTGGAAACAGCGGTAGCATTATTACACCAGCTGTTGTTTGTGTAGATGCACACACCCCCACCCTGGGATTTACCAGTCAAAACAGTGTCCCTGTCGAGCCAGAATGTTGTTAGCCCCCCTAAGCTAACAGCCGCATCAGGTACAGATGAGTTTAGCCATGTCTCTGTCAGAACTATAACGCAGCAGTCTCTCACCTCCCTTTTTGTTGTGAGATCCAGATGTAAATAATCCATTTTATTTTCCAGAGAGCGGACATTCGACATGAGAATGGATGGGAGCGGTGTCCTCCACGGGTTAGCCTTTAGCCTCGCCGTTAGCCCACCTCGACTGCCCCGCTTCCGTCTTCTGTAGCGCCGCCTCCGTGTCCTTCTGTAGCGCCGCCTCCGTGTCCTTCTGTAGCGGCCAGTGTTTGTGAATGTCTCCGCGGCTCTGCAGGCCGCTGGGTCCTCCCGATGCAGCAGTCCGAGACAGTGCAGGCGTTCCTCAAGTTCAACGTCCACGTAGTCTCTACTGCTTAACTGTTGTAATTCCAGTAATGACACATGATCGTACGTTAACTTGCAACCGGCCCGCTGCAAGTTAGGAAGCCGGATTGTAGAAAACTTGTCGCTATCCCTATCGAGAGTCAATGCTGCCGCAGCCAACCAGGGCGCCGCCATTTCCAACTCTACAGGTTTAGAGTTTAAAATCATCTTTAATTGTAATGCATAGTATAGCGGTACAGCAGGTTGTTAGTTGTTAGTTCATCACTACCGCTTCAAAGACTACTTAATTTAGGAAGTTGTGGTGTGTAGGTCTCGAAACGAAAGAGAGGAGTCAGGTATTTCGTGAGGCACCTTTATTTGTGTTCCTCCCGGTTGTAGGGAAGTCCACACGAGAGAAAGATGGCACCCAAACCCCTGACTTTAAACCCTCTGGTTAAGGGCCGCCTCCGACGACTGAAACGTGCACGGTTGGCGGCATAGTCGTGCTGCAGCACCCCAGCGCTGATGGTAGTAATTTCTTATTTCTCCATCATGACGCCAATGGAGCGTCGGGGTCACCAATGTGGTGCGCAGGTCTCTAAATTAAAGAGAGGAGTCAGGTATTTCAAGAGACACCTTTATTTGTGTTCCTCTGTTAGAAATATTTTTCCCAACGACACCAGCAACAGTATTAAAGATATAATCTGAATGTTTATGCTCAAATAAATCAAAGAGTCAGAAAATCTCTGCAATAGCTTTACTTAACCATGGTGATAGACCCGAGCAACGATGTGCACAGAGCGTCCACACCAAATGCCGGCGCTATTTCTGACTGGCAATACAGAGAATTCACACATCTTTATACTAATACAACAGCCATAAGCACATGGTTAGTAATTTTCCATTACATGAATGAAGGTTAGGGAGTTTATAGGGAGGAGACCACCTGCCAAAGCAACAATTAGACCTTATTGTTTGGAAAAACATATACAGGATGATAGCATTATCATGGAATGTCATAAGGATGAGAACAGTTCTTATCTATGTTCTCTCAGCTACTGCAAGGCCGATTTATGATCCATTCTGCCGGATCACTGCAAAAGCTTGTTTTAACTACATGCTTACATCTTTAAAGCATTAATTAAAGGTACAGTCCCCGATAGCTATAGGAATGAATTTTTCTATCATCCTCCCGGTTGTAGGGAAGTCCACACGAGAGAAAGATGGCACCCAAACCCCTGCCTTTAAACCCTCTGGTTAAGGGCCGCCTCCGGACTGAACCACTCCCGTGCCGAGGGTTTCGACAGTTAGGATGGCACGACCCTTGGGAGCCGCCACAAAGTAGGTGTTAAGATAAAGCGTACAGTAAGGTGGGGTTAATGATGCTACTGTACTATGATTGGTTCACATACAATAACCAATCTACACTGCCCAACTTGCTCACACTGGCCAACATGTCCCAGGTACATAGAAACAGAAATTAGGTGCAGGAGTAGGCCATTCGGCCCTTCGAGCCTGCACCGCCATTCAATATGATCATGGCTGATCATCCAACTCAGTATCCCGTACCTGCCTTCTCTCCATACCCTCTGATCTCCTTAGCCACAAGGGCCACATCTAACTCCCTCTTAAATATAGCCAATGAACTGGCCTCAACTACCCTCTGTGGCTGAGAGTTCCAGAGATTCACCACTCTCTGTGTGCAAAAAGTTTTTCTCATCTTGGTTTTAAAGGATTTCCCCCTTATCCTTAAGCTGTAATGTACTAGTGTAGGTACATTAGTTCCACCTGCCTGCGTTTGGCCCATATCCCTCCAAACCCGTCCTATCCATGTATCTGTCTAACGGTTTCTTAAATGTTTGGATATTCCCAGCCTCAACCACCTCTTCTGGCAGCTCGTTCCATGAACCCATCACATTTTGTGTGATAAAGTTACCCCTCAGATTCCTACGAGAGAGACAACACATTTTAGGAGGCACATACCACATTTTCTCCTTTGATAATAATTTTATAGTAACTTGCATTTTGTGAACTGTTAAATAAAGGTGGCATGTGGGCGTAGCGGTAGAGCTGCCTTACTGCGCCAGAGACCTGTGTTCGATCCTGACTACGGATGCTTGTCCAGACGGAGTTTGTACCTTTTCCTCATGACGTGCGCGGATTTTCACCTAGATCTTCGGTTTCCTCCCACACCCCAAAGATGTACATGTGTGTAGGTTGGTTGGGTTGGTATAAATGTAAAAATTGTACCCAGTGTGTTCATGCGTGGGGATTGATAGTTTGAGCGGACTCAATGGGGCGAAGGGCCTGTTTCTGTGCTGTATCTCTAAACTAAACTAAACTCTGCACAAGGAAGTCTATTGTTTTCATGTTCTTGTTCTATGTCTATAAAATTTGAGAGTCTTCAAGGTACAACAGAAGTCTTTATTACATTAACTCAATGCTGGCAGCAAGACAATTATAATGGCTGCAATCACACGATCTGACTCACACTGTATACAGACAGATAACTACGTACAAAACATCTCCCTTGTCCTGTGCAGCGCCACCTGCAGCATGGGAGCAATGGGTCCTCCCACCCCACACGATCCACCAAACATCACACTCCCCTTTTCCAGTTTGAACGTCTCTATTCCTGAATGAGTCACCTTGGGGCAGGGGTGGATTAAGGCTCACTGGTGCCCTAAGCACTGACCAATCTTGGTGCCCCCCTCCTTTCCACACTGACCCAGTCCATTTTAGTTGTTGACCTGTCTGACCAGATATACAATGCAGGTTGCAGCAGTACAAAAATTTATTCATATGATAACACAATATACTGTACAAACTAAGCCAAGCTTGGGCTACATAAAGTTCTACAAAAATGCAATACAACATCTATTTTAATATTTCATAAGTTAAATGTATCAAAGTTCCAATATTCATGACCTGAAAGGCATTTTTCTACATTTCATTTTCGCAAAATCACTGATAACATCCTCGAAATTAATACTTCTCAGAATGTCTGCTTGAATTGTTGATATACACAATGAGTCGAGTCTTTCTTGAAGCATAACTGATCTATTTGGGTTTTTTACACGTTTCAGTTGTGAGAAAGACCTCTCTGTTGTGCAGTTTGCTTGAACACGTTTTGCAAAACTTCGCTCATTGTGTCAAAACTCTACACACAAGCAAATAAGACACAACACTGGGAAATAAACCATTCACATCCATGTCAAATTGAAACTCTACTATCGAAACCTAAACTCTGCTATGAAAACCTAACAATCCTTTGTCAAAACGTCACTCTGATGACAAAATGATACACACTTGCATCATATGAATACACTTTCAGATCAGCAGCAACACACTAGTCTACTTTATATAAAACACTGCAGTCTTTAATTTTCACTGTTTTTATTCAGTTCCACAGAAGGCACGTTTTCACAACAACCAAAAAATCAAATACTCAATACAGTACATTGCAGTACTGTACTTCACAGTACTGTAAATTCAGTTAAAGCAAAAATAAAACAAAAATAAAACCAAAAATACACTATACTGTAAACACAGAAAAACACGGCAATCGTTTGTAGGTGGGCTTATGGATCCTGCCGTCTGTTGGGGTCTGGCCACAGGATCTCATCCACATCGCAAGCAATGTCTTCTCCTGCTAGGCATCGGGGAAAATATCCCCTTGTGTGCCGAATCCATCCATGGATTGACCTCACCTCAATGTCTCCGCAGGCCTGTTCCATTGCCTGCAGAAGAGGCATGCGGGCATGTGGTTGGTCATATACACGCCATCTCCAAGCCGAAAAGAATTCTTCTATAGGGTTTAGAAATGGCGAGTAAGGGGGCAAGTATACCACTTCAAATTGATTATGGTTGGTGAACCAGGTCCGGACCAGAGCAGCCGATGGAAACTGACATTATCCCAGACAACAACAAACCTGGGCTGCTCTGGTCTGTCCTGTACAGCTATATTATGAAGAGCATCTAGAAATGTGATGATATGTTGTGTATTGTATGGACCTAGTTTTGCATGATGGTACAGAAGCCCTCGAAGGCTTATGGCGGCACACAATGAGATATTTCCCCCGCGCTGCCCCGGGCCGTGCACAATGGCCCTTTGGCCAATTATATTACGACCCCGTCGTCTTGTTTTGCTAAGGTTGAATCCAGCCTCATCAATGTAAATAAATTCATGAGGCTGTGCAGCTCCATCCATGGCCAAGATTCTCTGTAACAAAAAATACATATTGTGGATGGCTATGTGGTACTGATACAATGGTACATATTCAGCTGTTACTGGATTACACCAATACTGTATTGTAAATGTAAAGGACTGTAACACTTACCTGTACATATTCACGTCAAAGTCCTTTGACCCTGACACTGTTCCTCTCAAATGGGACCCTGTACAGTTGCTTCATGGTCATTTTGTGCTTTACCAAGATGCGTCTTATAGTGGTAATGCTTACTCGGTTTATGTTGTTGAACACTTGCCTATCTGCAAGTATTTGTTGCCGTAGCTGCTGGAGACGGATTGCATTGTTTGCTCTGACTAGGTCCACAATGGCAAGTTCCTGCTGTTGGGTGAACAGGCGTTGGCGTCCACCCCCAGAAGGTCTTCTAGTCATTCTATAGCAAAATGCAACCACAAATTGTTATTGGTTTGCTTCTTTTTTACAGTACAGTATATACTGTACTTTACTGTATATACCATACATTGTACTGAAACATCTCAATATACGTAATCACGGTATGTTTCACAAAACTACCACTTTCGTTCCAAAAGGAGCATTAGCCACCCTGCAATACAATACATGTGATACGGTAATGTGATATGGTACAGTACTGTAAATACTCTAGATACCATCTGAGTAGAGTAGAAAGTAGAGAGTTGAAGACATACCTGTTTTCCAGTCGGAATGTCCTTATTATGGATGAAACTGTGCAACGGCTTAGATTAGGGTGGACTCTCTGCCCAGCTTCCCTCATAGTCAGGCCATGGTTTATGACATGGTCCACCAAAGTTGCTCTTATGTCATCGGAAATAAAGGTCCGTGCATGGCCTCTTCGACCACGTCCTCCTCTGCCTCTGCCTCTGCCTCTGCCTCTGCCTCTGCCTCTGCCTCTGCCTCTGCCTCTGCCTCTGCCTCTGCCTCTGCCTCTTGCTCTCCCTGCATCCATGCTTGCAAAGTTCTCAAAATGGCTTAACTGAGGCCTTTTTGTAGCTGGCTGATTGGTGTTCAGTGTTGTAAGTAAGTATTTTCAGGTGTGTATCTTAGTGTTTTCAATTACCCGATGTGATTTGTATTTTGAATAGCTGTGTCTTCCCAATGGTACCCTGAGATTTCATTTTTGAACGAAGTGTCTTATGTATGAAATAGTGTGTAGTGTGCAGGAGCAAGTGTGTTGCAGAAAGCAGCAAGTGTGTTGCAGAATTGCAACTAAAGTGCAAAGCAGCGCTATTGTTTAAGGTATGGTTACATGTGTTTAAGGTATAGTAACAAAAACTTCAAGTTGTGTTACTTTGGTCTAAGCATGGGTCTATAGTGTTCAAGCAATGGGCAAAAACTGCAATGTTAAAAATATTCTTAAGGCAATTTCAACATTTGGAAAGGCACTCTCTAGTTTGTCTTCTGTAATTGTGTTGTAAAGTTCCATGTGAGTGAAAGATGTTTTCTTGGTTATTTTAAACTTATGAAGAACATATGAATGGAACTGCTGAAGCTCTGTAGACAAAGTGTTGTTCATGTCATCTGGATAAGCATCAATGAGTGTCTGACAAGTCTTTGAGTACCTTTCACTTTCTGATAATTGGGAATTAGCACCTTGTTGGGTGGCATTAGGAACATCTGTCAGACAAGAGAATCTGTCTGCTATTTCAGTGTACACCTTTCGTCTCCTCATTTCCGTTTCTAACTTTTCAACAATTACATAAAAAGTGGAGATACGGAATTTGTCTTTGGCACTGAGAATGACCTCTGGTGCATTTCCATCGTTGGGCATTCTCTTTCTTATACGCTTACGCGTTTGAGTTGCTTTGTATTCTACATCAGGGAGCATGTCCTTTGCAAGTGATTCAAATCTCTCAAACTCATCTCTGATGTGTGCAACTGGTCTGCCAATGATGAATACAAATCTGCACATGTTTGCAAGATCACATTTTCACTTTGAAGAAGTTGACTTGTTATATGAAACTTTTCTAAAGTTTCATTCCAAAAATTCAGCATGAACACAAATTCCAGTTCTTGCATCTTGTTTGCAATATTCTTTGCCTCCCTTCTAGTGTCACCTTTGCAACTGGTCATCTGATAAAGCTTCCAGAATCTTGAAGAAAGAGTTGATAATTGCTGCAGTTGCCACAGCATGTGCTTCCCATCTGGTGTCTGAAAGTGATTTCAACACTTTTTCATTTCCAATGCAATCTTTGAGAATTCTCCACCGAGCAGTTGAGGCTTGTAAAGGAGTTGAGTCTGACACACTGTAACTTTTACTGAGTCTTTAAAAAAGGCACATGTTACACACGTCCCAGTACTGACTGCATCTAGTCTTCAGGCGTACTGGAACAAACAGGGAGGAGCAAGGGGAGGATATTACCACAATTGGACGCTGCAGGTCGAAAAACTTGAGAGTCGGCGTGCTGATCAGCTTTGTTTTGACCGTGATGCCCCGCAGGTTGAACTGGGCCTCCGCCTGCTGGAACCAGATGAGCGGCCGGGTGGTCCAGAACTTGGGCAGTTTTATGGAGACCGCGTCCAGAGACAGGACCGGGCTGGCCTGTGAGGAGATAGGGCTTTGTCTGTTCTCCATCATGACGCCAATGGAGCGTCGGGGGTCACCAATGTAGTGCGTGGGTCTCGGAATTAAGCACAAAGTCGTGTTTTGAGAGACACTTTTTATTCAGCTCCTCCCGGTTGTAGGGAAGACCAAACGAGAGGAAGATGGCACCCAAACCCCTGCCTTTAAAGCCTCCGGCTAAGGGCCGCCTCCGGACTGAACCACTCCTGTGCCGAGGGGTTCGACACTAAGGTGGCACGACCCTTGGGAGCCGCCACAAGGTGCGCGTTTAACTTGCTGGCACCATGTAAAGGGGTTGAGTCTGACACACTGTAACCTTTACTGAGTCTTTAATTAAGGCACATGTTACACACGTCCCAGTACTGACTGCATTTAGTCTTCAGGCGTACTGGAACAAACAGGGAGGAACAAGGGGAGGATATCACAGTTATACTGATATGGCTGGGCGTGGTTAGTGGTATTGAGGTAGCTACATTATAGGTTGCATGCATAAACCATCTACAAGACTGAAAAGAATGTGTAGAGCAGTTGTACAGTGGAAAAGAAATCTACTGCAACTTGACAGCAATCCACAGCACTTCGTCCAACTAAATTTAGTGAATGAGCTGCACAGGGTACATAAATGGCAAACTGATTTGCATCCAAAAGTTTTTGCTGCATGCCATTGTAACGTCCAGACATGTTTTTTTTTAATTTTATTTTTTTTTAACCAGCTTTTTTTTTTTTTAAATTTTTTTTTTAATCAAAAATATTTATTCAAATATTAAAATTGTATTTACAATACAATAAAACAAAACACCACCATAATACAAGATCAACAAATATGCTAATCAACTGCTAAACAACTATATTACAATCCTTGTCAAGGATACATTCAACCCCCCTCGGTGCCCAGCGGTCGCGGAACTCCCTCAGGGTGCCCGTAGACAGGGCGTATTCCCTTTCCATCCGCACCCGGGCACGGACGTATCCCCGGAAAAGGGTCCAGACATGTTGGCAGCATTGTCGTATGACTGCCCTCTGCATTTAGCAAAATCCAATTTACAATCATCACATAAGTACTTCAACACCTGCTGTGCCATAGCTTCACCAGTGTGGTATTGTAATTCCAAAAATGTGATAAATTGTTCAACTGGCTGTCCATCTTGCAAGTATCTGAGCACTATGCTCAGTTGGTCAACATGCGAAAGATCAGGCGTTGAGTCCACAGACAGACTGAAGTACCCAGAAACATTAATTTCGTCAATGATGACGGAGTGCACTTTCTTTGCCATTAACTCAATAAGTTCCTCACATATCATTTTGGACAGGTACGAAGGGTTGCCTTTTCCAGCATTGCCATACCGTGATATGTGAGCAGCCAAGAAAGGGGCAAACTGACTTATCAATTCGAGTAGCCCCAAATAATTCCCATTATTGAGACCCCCAAATTTTACCACATTTCCTCGGAATGCCAATCCTCGTTCAGCCAGTGTGCAAATGACTGCTACAACACGCCGAAGCACATTCTCCCAGTAATTGTACTCCTCTTCAATTTGTTTTTCCAGTGGCTGTGTCAAGCCTAAGCCTTGTTTCCGAGTTAAATATGTCAACATGGCATCTCGGTGCGTTCTACTTTTTTCATGGTTGTCAATTACAGCAGTGTTTCGCCAGTCACTGAATCCTTCATTTCTTATCGTAGAACTAGGTCCAGGTTGTGGCACTTCATCATGTGCAACGTCATCATGAAAATCTGGCCTTGCACCAACACTGCCTGTTTCTGATGAAGGAGATAGATTTGATTCACTTGCTGTCTCTGAAGACTGACACTGATTTTGATCTGGATCATCTTTCTCTGCAGTTTGTAAGAATAAATCTGTCAGCTTTCCTGTCTTGGCTACAACAGACAGATTATTTTGCTCGTTCTCTTTTGCACGTTTTCTCTTTTGCGCACCACTCAACTGAACACGCTTCATTTTTGACGTTTCCATGGGGCTGAAATTAAAAAGGGGCAGAGAGGGTCATTGAAATGACTGTCATGACAACTGAATTTGGCTCCATCATTTTACTTTTAAACACATGCTATGACACTGCACCTCGCCAACAAAAAATAGCTTAAATCAGGCAAAAGTAGACACAAATAGTCTCAAAAAAGATCGACAGATAAGAAACGACTATGTATACTAATTAAATAAAGGATCATTGAAGCTGTATGACATCTTACCAGTGCAGTGGTCTTAGATTTCCAAGGATATCGCACACATCATGTCTGAGGCACAGAGGTAAGTCGAGAATATTCCACAACAGGAAACATGTGACAGTGTTAATGATCTTACTGACCAACAGAGGTCAGAGTGCACTGCGCCAGCAGTGCCCCTTGTGGTACACCTGGGAAGATAACCCTAGGGTGCACCATGATCAAGAAACAACATTATGATCAATTTGCACTAGTTTTATCAATTTTTTTTTTACAAAACTTCATTCGTTTTTTTTTTCTTTTCACCCTTTTCCCAACTATGTGGTGCCCCCTTTGGCCCTGGTGCCCTAAGCACGTGCTCAGTCTGCTTAATGATTAATCTGCCCCTGCCTTGGGGGAATACCACGATTGCAATGTGTCGATCGACGAAGGATCACTGGCAGATCGGTGGGGTGTTCGTCTGGCGGAACTTCGTCAGGCCTGGGGAGGGGCAAGTCAGGCACTCCAGTATCCACATGATTCAGCACCGGGATGTCCGACCTCTTGGTTCTGGTCAGGTTCTGCGCAGTCTTCGCTGGAGGGACGCGGCTTCTTAATTGATCATCATGCCGTCGGTATTGTCCTCCTTGTCCTTGGACGGTGTACATTTTGGTTCCAATGTGAGCCATGATCCTGCCAGTGCACCATTTGCTTTGTGTGGCCGTATAATTGTGGTAATATACGTAGTCGCCAATGTCGAATTTTGACTTGTTCGACATCTTTGGCTGAGTGCACGCAATAAAAGAGTTACTGGTCAGGTTCAAAGCCGATAGGGGATGGCGCACTTGACATCCGAGCATCATCTCCGCTGGAGTTTGACCGGTAGTGCAGTTTGGAACTTCGATATTGCTGTAAGAAATCGCGCAATGACAATTGTTTTGATTTCTTTTCAATTCCAAATCCGAACAGAAGTCACAACCAACTGACCCACCCCAAAGAATTACCCACCCTCTTATACCCTTTCAAACTAAGCGTGACATTACTTGGGGGAGGCAACCCCTACAAACCAATCATAAATAAAGATCATACAATACATTAATTGACAGTTCCCTAACCTAATCACAAAATACCCCATTACATTGTTTCTACTTACAGTTCCCCTAAGTAAGGAAATATTTAACCAGGGAACATAAACAATTCGGGCAAGGCCCCTTGCCTCAACCAATCATAATTAACAACGCAAAGACCATGCAACATAGTTAACGATACTTTTACAACACTCCATTCTGTAACCAATCCTGATCATGCATTTGCAGCCAGGCTCGGCTCTTTCTGCAAAACCCTCATACATATTAACAATTGTGGGGACATCTGGACATCACCCTGTGCTTAGCTTCCTCCCAGGACCCAGACATTCTGGAGCCATGAGCCTCATGGCTTTGCAGCTTTTTGCAGAAAGATGCCAAGCAGGCTCTGCAAAGGCAGAAGTTCTCCATTTTATCACATAAATTGGCCAATATTATTACAGGAGGTAGCACCAATGCAGTCGTAGAGGAGGTAGAGTTCGGGGATAGGGCCACGGTATGCCTCGAACAAAGATTTGGAGGAAATGGGAAGAGTCAAATGAAAAGTTGTTGAGGGTAAGGACCAGTTACGATAGGCGAAGGAGAGTACCGGTAGACGGGGATTGATTGGTTCTGCGGTCGAGGAAGAAACGAGGGCTTTAAGACCTTCCTGGTGGGGGATGGAGGTGTAGACTGGAAATCCATGGTGATGATGAGGGAATGGGGGCCTGGAAAACGGAAGTCATGGAGGAGACGAGAAGCGTGTGAGGTGTCTTGGACATAGGTAGGGAGGGATTTAACCAGGGGGGATAAGATGGAATCGAGGTATGTGGAAATAAGTTTGGAGCAGAAACGATGGTTCTGCCAGGACAATCAGGTTTGTGGGTTTTGTGGAGAAGGTAAAATTGGGTCGTGTGGGGCTGGAGAACGATGAGGTTGGAGGCTTGGGAGGGCAGGGAGCCGGAAGTGATGAAGCCAGTGATGTTTGTCTGTCGGGTCATGGTCCAAGGATAAATTGGAGGATGTGTCTGAGAGTTGCCGCCTGCCCTCAGACTTGTAGAGATCAGCGCGCCAGACTATCACGGCACCTCCCTTGTCGGCAGGTTTAATCACCCAGTCTGGGTTGTTGCAGTGAGTGGAGGGCTGTACATTCAGATGGGGATAGGTTAGAGTGAGAAAGGAGAGTGGAGAAGTTGAGGCGGTTGATGTCCCACCGACAGTTTAAAATAAAATGGTCAAAAGCAGATAGATGGCCATGAAGAGGGGGTCCGTTGGAGACAGGAGAAGGGGTCATCACGAGGGGGTGGGGAGTCCTTCCCATGGACAAACGTTTGGATGCGGAGACGGAAGAAGAGCTCCACATCGTGGAGGACAGGGAGGTGGGGACGGAGGGGAGGCTTCTGCTGAGGACAGACCGTTCGGTATCAGAGAGTGGGAGGTCAGGGGGAATGTGAACACACGGCAAGGATAGGGGTTGGGGCCGTAGGAAGGCGTGTGAGTGGACGGAGGCAGAGGTGATGTCTGGTAGTGTGTTGGTGGGTGGTCATGGAGGAGGGGGGTATGAGGACTATAGGGGGGGTGGGGAGGAGCTGGGGTCACATGGTTTTAAGGGGAAGTGGAAAACCCAGTGGAATGACCACTGAGGTTCCCTGTGTTGGGGGGGGGGGGAGCACGAGGATCCAGCACAGTCAGACCCCGTGGTGTGAGAGTCTGCAGCGTGGAGACTTCAGGCCCGGTGCTAAGCGTAGGACTCGTGTAAGGCGAGGGCTGCGGCCTGCTGGAGGGCGGTGGAGTGGCGAGGGTCGGTAGAGTCAATGGTGGAGGCCGGTGGGGAGTGGAGTCTGGGTCAGCGGGCGAAGCATTGGAAGTCCCGGTCAGCGGATGACCTGTGAGGAGGCGACGGTCGGCGGGCCTGGTGAGGAGGCGAGGTTCGGCGAACCCGGTGAGGCGGTGACGTTCGGGGGTCCCAGTGAGGCGGTGGGGTTCGGTGGTCCCGTTTTGGCGGCGATAGTCGGAATCGAGGAGGTAGCGGGGGTTGGCGTTATCGCTGAGGGGGCGATAGTAAGAGTGACTGGTGAGGCAGCGAGGTTCGGCGTTATCGGTGGGTAGGTGAAGGTCGGCGGCAGTGGTCACGTGGAGGTTGGCGACGTGGAGGTTGGTAAAAGAACACCCACTTTCATAGATCTTTCTGATTAGTAACACCTTACGGTTATCTTTTTTTGCACCAAATCTTTTTGTAACCGATGGACTAAATCCTTCCTTGGTGTTTAAGTATTTCATTTTTTCCAGAGTTGTAACTGCAATTATGTCCGTAAACTCTCTGGCAACTTGCAAATGGAGAAAAAGCAGTTATGTCTAACCTGTCGGCCAGCTTTCTTTGCAGCCGAATATTTATCTGCATCTTCCAGATGTGAAAGATTTGGTTGACAATCTTTCCAACATCTTTTCTCTCTGTTTCCACATCTGTGCCAAATAACATTCAGTTCCTGCATTTCACAGACTGTTACAATATGCCAGCTTCTAACTTATAACATTAATTCCAAATTGATTTAATTTTGATATCGCACCATAAATTCATCATGCCAATTGGCATGTACTTTCACACAATGAAAGTAGATTAAAATTCATTCAACTAGTGCACAGGCTACTTTGCAATTAAAAAAAAAAAAGTTTACTGCAGATCTCTGGATAATAATAGAAGTTTAATTACATGCCAAAAAATGGAGTAGTATGGCTAACATTAATCAGTATTTACAACACATCCAATTTTCTCCTCTGCCGCAGAAATCCAATTCCTGGGCTTTCATTTATCACCTGATACACATACCAGAATCTTCACAAAAAATCAGCTAAGTTTATGTTGGTTTGTCCGGGTTCTCTTTCACAAATATTCGTTTTAGGCGTTTGTGGATCTCTTCCTCCGAAAGTTGCAAAAACTGGACAATTTTTACATATTCCCAGAGGGTTTTTCCTCCTCAATGTTTGGAAAATTAGAACATTTGGTTCATCCTTTCCCTGCTTTTTCAGTGAGGATGGCAGTGGATTTTGTCTACCAAACCGACAGAAGTAGAAAAAAATAACTTAAAAAGATGGCCACCCCAAAACGTTTCACATAGGTAATAACTAGATGGCCAACCAAAACAATACACAGAATCACTACTAGATGGCAACTAAAGTCCAGGAGGTCCATAACACTCCCCGCCTAGCATCACTAGATGCCACACATACATTTCCTAACTCTCCGGAGTCAAGACGAGGATGACCTCTGAGATGGGTCTTGAGAAGGTCTTCAAATTTCCTTGCCATGTCACCTTGACTTCTACCTTTCGGACGATCCCATCTTTGCTGGGATGAGTCTTAACAATGACGGCCATAGGCCATTCGTTCCTTCTTACCTGGTTGTCCTTCATGAGAACATTGTCTCCTTCTCTCAGATTTGGTTTTTTGGTTTGCCATTTCTGACGACTTTGTAGTGTACTGAGTTACTCTCTACGCCATCTGACCCAGAATGTATCCGCCAAGACTTGAACCTTCTTCCACTAACTCATGAACAGGTCCCCTTTGGAGATATCCACTGGAGCGGGAGGGAGAGAGCCAATCTTCTGAGTCAGGAGCATGGAAAGTATTAAAATGGGGTGTGACTCTGGATCGCATGAAACAGGAACTAGGGGTCTTGCGTTGACAATGGCGATTACTTCAGCCATCAGAGTGGTTAGGACCTTGTGCGTGAGATGAGAATGCCCGATCTGAAGAAGCATGGAATCTACAATGCGCCTTGCAATCCCTATCATGCGTTCCCAGGCTCCGTCCATGTGCGATGAGGGCGGGGGGTTGAACACCCAAGTGCATTTCTGCTCAAGAAGGTAGTTATCAATACGTCTGCCCTTGTTTTGGAGGATCCAACTTGAGCTCCTTGTTTGCTCCAACAAAGTTGGTTCCGCAGTCAGAGCGCAACTGTTTGGCAGGCCCTCTGATTGAGAAGAATCTTCTGAGTGCATTGATGAAGCTGGATGAGCTCATTGTTTCAATTACTTCAATATGGATAGCTCTAGTAGACATGCATGAGAACAGCACTGCCCACCTCTTACTATTGGCGTGCCCCCCTCTTGTGCGACGTGCTGCTACTTCCCATGGTCCAAACACATCCAGGCCGACATAGGAGAATGATGGGTCTGTCTGTAGACGTTTCGCAGGCAGGTTTGTTTTTCCACAAAGTTTCTTGCAGATTACGCATTTGTGGAGGACACCACTGATGCGCCTTTTTGCTTCAACTATCCACAAACCACCAGTGCGGACACATCCCTGGTGCTGCACACATTCGTGATGGTGGCGAATGAGCAATGTTGCAACATGATGCTGACCTGGGATGATGAGAGGGTTGGCTTCACTCTTCGGGATCTTCGCCTGAGTAATCCATCCTCCTACTCGGAGTAAGCCTTCCCTGTCAATGAGCGGGTGAAGCTTGTACAGAGCACTATTTTTAGAGAGGTTCTGCCATGCTTGAATGCATTTGAACTCCTCAGAGTATGCTTCTTGTTGAACACATCTGATGATAGTGTGCTCGGGTTTAGCGAGGTTTGCTGTGGATACACTTTCTTGCAACTGTGCCATCCAACACAGCTGCCATTATCCAATGAGCAAGGTGGGACAAGCGTGCCAATGCTTTTGTGAGAGACCTCCAATCAGAGTAACGCTCAAAGCGCTTTGAGATAGGTAGCATCTGAGTAACTTCAGTGGCGAGGACTTTAACCTTGGAACGCACCTCCACATCTGACTCGGGTTCAACAAGGTCATAGGATGAGGCTTTGTCTTCTTGGACTGCTGTCCCTGGTTCACACAGGAAGGTTGGTCCTGATAACCAGGTAATAGCAGCCAGGCACAGACTGCGAACCATGATCTGCTGGGTTCTGTTTCGTCGGAACATATCTCCATTGCTCTGGTTGAGTAGACAGCCTGATGGGCTGAACTTGGTTGTTTACATGCACGTAGAATCTCCTTGTCTTTTTGTTTTTGTTTTTTTTGTTTTGTTTATTTTATTAGAAGTTAATACAGTACAAAACAGTACAGTGGAACCTAATTTTAGGTGCCAACTATGTCATACCGTAATCCATTCTATGTACAACCTCTACTTTTATGTTTTGAGAAGGAAGTAAGCAAGACAAGAAAAAGAAAACAATAGAAAGGGGAAAAAGAGGAAAAATAGATGGTAGAGAATAGAAAAACGTGAAGTGTGTATATAAAAAAAAGAAAAAGTAGAAAGTAGAAATAGGAGAGAAGGCCCCTTAAAAGAGAAATTTTCAAATCTTTATTCGGAGATGTAGATCTATCCACGGCATGAACTGAAATCAGCAATCTTCATGGTACCGCTGCAGCACATGATTCCAAAAAGTCGATGAAAGGAGACCAACTCCTTAAGAATTGGTCATATTTATCTATTAGTCGGAGTCTCTTCTTCAAGGTGTGCTATGTTCATCATATACCTAATCCACATTTTAATAGTTGGTATAGCTGTATTTTTCCAAAATTTAAGTATCAATTTCTTTCCAATTATTAACCCATAATTAAAAAAAATGTTTTGGTCTTTATTTAAATTGATATCTTCTACTATTATTCCAAATATAATCCATTCCGTTTTAGGTTCTATTGTGGACTTGAAAAGCTTTGTAAATATATCAAATATATCGCTCCAAAATGTATTCAACTTTGTACATCCTACAAATGAATGTGTTATATTAGCGTTTTGAAACAAACATTTATCGCATCTGGGAGAGACGTTTGGATAAAATTTATTCAACCTCGTTTTTGAATAATATAGTCTATGTAATAATTTGAATTGAATTAAATTATGTCTTGCATTAATAGAACAATTATGTGTGTTCATCAGATACTTTTCCCATCTATCCTTCGAGATCTTTATCATTAGCTCATGTTCCCAATCTTCTCTTAGTGCTTCTGTTGAGGGTAATTCTCTATTTAATATATTATTATAAAAGTATGATATTAGTTTTTGTGAATCAGCCTTAATATTCATTGCTTCTTCTAAAGGGTCTAAAAATATAGTTTGAAATCTACGAAAGGTAAATCATGTCTGACGAATCTTATAGAATTTTTCGAGGATGTAACTAGTAGCGTGGATAGGGGAGAAGCAGTGGATGTGGTGTATCTAGACTTCCAGAAGGCTTTCAACAAGGTCCCACATAAGAGATTAGTATACAAACTTAAAGCACACAGCATTGGGGGTTCAGTATTGATGTGGATAGAGAACTGGCTGGCAAACAGGAAGCAAAGAGTAGGAGTAAACGGGTCCTTTTCACAATGGCGGGCAGTGACTAGTGGGGTACCGCAAGGCTCAGTGCTGGGAACCCAGCTATTTACAATATATATTAATGATCTGGATGAGGGAATTGAAGGCAATATCTCCAAGTTTGCGGATGACACTAAGCTGGGGGGCAGTGTTAGCTGTGAGGAGGATGCTAGGAGACTGCAAGGTGACTTGGATAGGCTGGGTGAGTGGGCAAATGTTTGGCAGATGCAGTATAATGTGGATAAATGTGAGGTTATCCTTTTTGGTGGCAAAAACAGGAAAGCAGACTATTATCTAAATGGTGGCCGATTAGGAAAAGGGGAGATGCAGCGAGACCTGGGTGTCATGGTACACCAGTCATTGAAAGTAGGCATGCAGGTGCAGCAGGCAGTGAAGAAAGCGAATGGTATGTTAGCTTTCATAGCAAAAAGATTTGAGTATAGGAGCAGGGAGGTTCTACTGCAGTTGTACAGGGTCTTGGTGAGACCACACCTGGAGTATTGCGTACAGTTTTGGTCTCCAAATCTGAGGAAGGACATTATTGCCATAGAGGGAGTGCAGAGAAGGTTCACCAGACTGATTCCTGGGATGTCAGGACTGTCTTATGAAGAAAGACTGGATAGACTTGGTTTATACTCTCTAGAATTTAGGAGATTGAGTGGGGATCTTATAGAAACGTACAAAATTCTTAAGGGGTTGGACAGGCTAGATGCAGGAAGATTGTTCCCGATGTTGGGGAAGTCCAGGACAAGGGGTCACAGCTTAAGGATAAGGGGGAAATCCTTTAAAACCGAGATGAGAAAAACTTTTTTCACACAGAGAGTGGTGAATCTCTGGAACTCTCTGCCACAGAGGGTAGTTGAGGCCAGTTCATTGGCTATATTTAAGAGGGAGTTAGATGTGGCCCTTGTGGCTAAGGGGATCAGAGGGTATGGAGAGAAGGCAGGTACGGGATACTGAGTTGGATGATCAGCCATGATCATATTGAATGGCGGTGCAGGCTCGAAGGGCCGAATGGCCTACTCCTGCACCTGATTTCTATGTTTCTATGCTTCTATGTATATATTTCTTCATAAAGTCACATATCAGTATATATTTAAAATATTGATTATCCTTCAGTTTAAATTTAAATTTTAAATGTTGAAATGATAACAGTTGAATGAATGAATGAATGAATACGTTTATTGTCATTGCACAATACTGTGCAACGAAATTCCATTACATCTCCTCCGGTTAAAAAAATACAAACACGACAACCATTAACACATATGTACACTTATTAGTAAAAAATAAATAGGTATTTTAAAAGAATTTAAAAGAATTTAAAAGAATTTGGCGGCATTTCTTGGAATTACATTTTGCTTCCCCAGTGTTCTCTGTTGGAATTTAGCTCTTTTATCGCACATGGGTAGAAACTATTTTTTAGTCTACCGGTGCGAGCCTTCATAGTCCTGAATCGCCTCCCAGAGGGTAGCAGAGTAAAAAGGTGGTTGGCAGGGTGGGATGTGTCCTGCTTGATATTTGTGGCCCGGCGCAAGCATCGGGCCCTATATATGTCATCCAAGGAGGGCAGTTGGGCGTTTGTAATGTTCTGCGCAGTTTTTATAATTCCCTGCAACGCCCTCCTCTCAGCCACAGTACAGCTAGAAAACCACACCAGGATTCCATAGGAGAATCGGCGCATCGGTAGAAGGACAACAGCAGCGGCTGTGAGACGTTTACTCTCCGCAGAGACCTCACGAAATACAGACGCTGATGTGACTTCTTCACGAGAGTGACAGTGTTCATTTGCCATTTGAGGTCCTGGGAGATGTTTATTCCCAGGAACATAAAGCCAGTGACTCTCTCCACCATGTCTCCTTTGATGTATAAGGGAGCAGGTTCCTCTCTCCTCTTCCTCCTGAAGTCAACGACCAGCTCTTTTGTCTTTGATGGATTGAGTACCAGGTTGTTTTTGGTACACCAGACAGTAATGTTTTTGGACTTCATCCCCGTAGGCAGACTCGTCGTTGTTGTTTATCAGTCCCACCACAGTCGTGTCGTCCGCAAACTTGATGATCCTGTTTGTACTGTGTGTTGGTATACAGTCATAAGTGTATATTGTATACAAGATGGGACTCAGTACACAACCTTGTGGCGCTCCTGTGCTGAGCGTCAGGACTGGGGAGTAATTGGACCCCATCCTGACAGTCTGTGGGCGATTTGTTAGAAAGTCCTTAATCCATCCGAAGGTACACAAAATTGCTGGGGAAACTCAGCGGGTGCAGCAGCATCTGTGGAGCGAAGGAAATAGGCGACGTTTCGGGCCAAAACCCTTCTTCAGACTGATGGGGGGTGGGGGAAAGAAAGAAGGAAAAGGGGAGGAGGAGGAGGAGCCCGAGGGCAGGCGGATGGGAGGGTGGGAGGAGACAGCTAGAGGGTTAAGGAAGGGGAGGAGACAGCAAGGGCTAGCCAAATTGGGAGAATTCTATGTTAATCCCATGGTCAAGGTGGCAAGGTCCCCAGACGGAATATGAGGTGCTGTTCCTCCAATTTCCGCTGTTGCTCACTCTGGCAATGGAGGAGACCCAGGACAGAGAGGTCGGATTGGGAATGGGAGGGGGAGTTGAAGTGCTGAGCCACCGGGAGGTCAGGTAGGTTATTGCGGACTGAGCGGAGGTGTTCGGCGAAACGATCGCCCAACCTACGCTTGGTCTCACCGATGTAAATCAGCTGACATCTAGAGCAGCGGATGCAGTAGATGAGGTTGGAGGAGATACAGGTGAACCTTTGTCGCACCTGGAACGACTGCTTGGGATCTTGGATGGAGTCGAGGGGGGAGGTGTTGCATTTCTTGCGGTTGCAACGGAAAGTGCCCGGGGAGGGGGTGGTGCGGGAGGGAAGGGAAGAATTGACGAGGGAGTTGCGGAGGGAGCGGTCTTTGCGGAAGGGAGACATGGGGGGAGATGGGAAGATGTGGCGAGTGGTGGGGTCACGTTGGAGGTGGCGGAAATGGCGGAGGATTATGTGTTGTATTTGCCGGCTGGTGGGGTGAAAGGTGAGGACCAGAGGGACTCTGCCCTTGTTGCGTGTGCGGGGATGGGGAGAGAGAGCAGTGTTACGGGGTATGGATGAGACCCTGGTGTGAGCCTCATCTATGGTGGCGGAGGGGAATCCCCGTTCCCTGAAGAACGAGGACATTTCCGATGCCCTGGTATGAAATGTCTCATCCTGGGAACAGATGCGGCGTAGGCGGAGGAATTGGGAGTAGGGGATGGAGTCTTTACAGGGGGCAGGGTGGGAAGACGTGTAGTCCAGATAGCTATGTGAGTCAGTGGGTTTGTAATGTATGTCGGTCAGGAGTCTGTCCCCTGCGATGGAGATGGTGAGGTCAAGGAATGGTAGGGACGTGTCGGAAATCGTCCAGGTGTATTGGAGTGCCGGATGGAAGTTGGTGGTGAAGTGGATGAAGTCAGTCAGTTGTGTGTAGGTGCAGGAGGTGGCGCCAAAGCAGTCGTCAATGTAATGGAGGTAGAGGTCGGGGATGGGGCCCTGGTACGTCTCGAACATGGATTGTTCAACGTACCCGACAAAGAGGCAGGCGTAGCTGGGGCCCATGCGTGTGCCCATAGCTACGCCTTGTGTTTGGAGGAAATGGGAGGAGTCAAATGTAAAGTTGTTGAGGGTGAGGACCAACTCCGCTAAGCGGAGGAGAGTGTCAGTGGCTGGGTATAGGTTGCTCCTCTGGTCGAGGAAGAACCGGAGGGCTCCGAGGCCATCCTGGTGGGGGATGGAGGTGTAGAGTGACCGGACATCCATGGTGAAGATGAGGGGGTGAGGGCCCAGAGAGTGGAATGCATGGAGGCGGCGGAGAGTGTCTGAGGTGTCTAGAACATAGGTGGGGAGGGATTTGACCAAGGGGGATAGGATGGAGTCAAGGTATGTGGAGATGAGTTCGGTGGGGCACGAACACGCAGAGACAATGGGTCTGCCGGGAGAGCCAGGTTTGTGGATTTTGGGGAGAAGGTAAAAACGGGCCGTGCGGGGCTGGGGAACGATGAGGTTGGAGGCTTGGTCAGGTAGGGCGTGGGAATTGATGAAGTCGGTGATGGTGCTAGAAATGGTGGCCTGGTGCTCGTCAGTGGGGTCATGGTCCAAGGGTAAGTAGGAGGAGGTGTCCGAGAGTTGGCGCGTGGCCTCAGCTTTGTAGAGATCGGCGCGCCAGACTACCACGGCACCTCCCTTGTCGGCTGGTTTGATGACCCAATCTGGGTTTTTGCGGAGTGATTCGATGGCAGTGCGTTCAGAGGGGGAAAGATTAGAGTGAGACAGGGGAGTGGAGAAGTTGAGGCGGTTGACGTCGCGGCGGCAGTTCTGAATGAAGAGTTCCAGAGCCGGGACTTTATGAGGGGGGTTCCACGAGGAGGGGGTGCGTTGGAGACGGGAAAAGGGGTCATCATTGGGGGGCGAGGACTCCTTCCCATGGAAGTGCGCTGTGAGGCGGAGACGACGGTAGAAGCGCTCCAAGTCATGGTGGGCGCGGAACTCATTGAGATGGGGGCGGAGGGGGACAAAGGTAAGACCTCTGCTGAGGACAGACCGTTGGGTGGGGGAGAGGGGGAGGTCGGGGGGGATGGTGAACACACGGCAGGGGTGGGAGTTGGGGCCAGAGGAAGGCAGGTGGGTGGACTGGGGACGGGGCGATGTGGGGGGGGGGGGGGGTTGTGGGTGTTGGAGGAGTGGTGGGTGGTCAGGGGGTGGGGGGCAGAGAGGGCTGTAATGTGGGTGGGGAAGAGCGGGTGTGACATGGTTGGGGGGGGATGGGGGAGGGTCAGTGGAGCAGCCACTGAGGTTAGCACGGCTGGGCAGACGGGCGCTAGGACCCAGTGGAGTTAAGTCCAGGAGAGTGGGAGTAAGCAGCGTGGAGGCTGCAGGCCCAGTGCAGAGTCCAGGCTCCAGGTAAGGCGACGGCTGTGGGTTGCTGGAGGGGGGTGGAGTGGCGCGGGTCACCGGACCCGATGGTCGGAGTCCAGTGGCGCGGGTCAACGGACCCGATGGTCGGAGTCGGGTGGCGCGGGTCACCGGACCCGATGGTCGGAGTCCAGTGGTGGTTGAGTCGGGGTCCGCGGGCGATGCGAGGGTGGTCCCGGTGGGCGGATGGTCGGCGGGTCGGCGGCGAGATGAATCGGGTGCGTTGCGGCGGCCATGTTGAGAGAGCCCCGGTTCGGCGGCGACGTCGGGTCGGGCGGCGATGTCGGAGGAATCGGCGAGGGGGAGCGAGTCCAAGTTACCGTTGAAGCTGCGAGGCTGGGCGTCATCGGTCGGCAGGTGAGGGTCGGCGGCGGCATCGATGTGGAGGTCGGTGAAGGCGGCGTCCCGGTGAGTATGGAAGTCGCTCCTAGTGGCCAAGATGGCGTCGCGGGACTCGGGCAGGCGATGCGGGCCAGAGTTGGGGCCTGGAGTCTGCGGGCGGTCGAGTCGCGGAGTGTAGGCGTCGGGAGCGGCCTGGAGTCGGGATAATTTAAGGTCCTTGGTGGAATTAAGGTAGGCCAGGAATTTTTTATTAAAGAGGTGGACCTTCCGGGGGATGAAATACAGCTGGGGTCCGTTGCAGGTCTGGGTTAGTGAGGCCTGAAGTCCAGGGAGTGTCGATGTGAGGTCCTGTTGGTGCCGGCGCATCGCGACCAGGGTGGATCTCAGTGCCCGGTTGGAGAATTGCTGGGTATGCCGGTGGATGGCCAGTCGGTACCGATGGTCCGGTTGGGGTCCGAACTGGGAGGTAGGGAACTGGAGCTGGAAGCCATGGGGTATGAGATGATGGTGCAGGCAGGCCCCGAGGAAGCAAATCTGGGTAAGGATGTGGTCGTACAGTTGGAGGGCAGGGGGGATCACAGAAGGTGTGCAGTTAGAGAGGAGGTTGTGAAACTGTCTCCGGAGAGAGGAGGAGAACTTCTTCAAAGTAGGCATACCTTGAGGAGATATCGCAGTGGAGTAGACAAAGTGTTCAAAAGGGAACTGCAGATGCTGGAATATCGAAGGTACACAAAATTGCTGGGGAAACTCAGCAGGTGCAGCAGCATCTGTGGAGCGAAGGAAATAGGCGACGTTTCGGGCCGAAACCCTTCTTTGACAACAAGAAGGGTTTCGGCCCGAAACGTCGCCTATTTCCTTCACTCCACAGATGCTGCTGCACCCGCTGAGTTTCCCCAGCAATTTTGTGTACCTTCGATATTCCAGCATCTGCAGTTCCCTTTTGAACCCTTAATCCATCCGCATGTGTTTGCATTAACACCCAGATCAGACAGTTTGTCCACCATTCTGCTGGGGATGATTGAATTAAATGCAGAACTAAAATCTACAAATAACATCCGCACATATGAGCCAGGACGCTCCAGATGTGTCAGTGCAGAATGTAGAGCTGTGTTGATGGCATCTTCCGTTGACCTATTAGCTCTATACGCAAATTGATGCTGATCCAGGGTGGGTGGGAGTGAGGACTTAATGTGGGCCAGGACCAGCCGTTCAAAACATTTCATCACGGTCGAAGTGAGAGCAACAGGTCTATAGTCATTCAAGCTCTTAATGAATGTTTTTTTGGGTACAGGCACGATGGTAGCAGTCTTAAAGCATTTAGGGACAGTGCACGTTAACAGAGAGAAGTTAAAGATTTTGCTAAAAACCTCCGCTAACTGGTCTGCACAATCCCGCAATACTCTCCCTGGGATGCCATCTGGTCCAGCAGCCTTCCTGGGGTTGACCCTGCGGAGTGTTCTTCTGACGTCCTCCGTACTCACAGCGAGTGGCGGGTTGTCAGTGCTGGGTGCGGCTGCAGGTGCAGGCTCTGCCTCATTCAGCTCAAACCGGGCGAAAAAATGGTTGAGCTCCTCAGCTAGCGAGTTGTTACTGCTGCAGATGATCGGCCCCCCCTTGCCCTTATAGTTCGTGAGTTGCTGAATGCCCTGCCAGACACGCCGAGGGTCCCTCTCGTTGAAATACCCCTCTATCCTTCTTCCATAGGCTGTCTTTGCCTCCTTAATGGCTCTCTTTAGTTTAGATCTGGCAGTGCTGTACAATTCATCACTGCCAGATCTAAAGGCTGAGTTCCGTTCTCTCAGCAGGTTCCTGACATCCCTGGTTTGCCCAATACATACATATCCCCTACTTTCCTAATCCCCAGTCTATCCCATTGTTGATATGTTTTGTCGATGAGAGATGGTTTGAATGCGGGGTTGTTCACTAGTGGGGTTAGTACTGATAGATTATTTAATTTCAAGGATAATTTTATTTGTTTCCAAATTCTTATTGTATTGTGAATAATTGGGTTCTTCTTATATTATACTATTCAATTTTATCGGTGAGAGCAAGCTCGTTCCTATATCGTGCGGATAGCACTCCTCTTTCTCCATTCTTATCCACTCCAACTGCTGAGTGGAACTATCCAACCAGTACATTATGTTCTTAATATGCACTGCCCAGTAGTAATACATAAAGTTAGGTAATGATAAACCCCCAACTTCTTTAGGTTTACACAAATGCTTTCGTTGAATTATGTGTGCTCTGTAATCCCATATAAAATTAGTAATAGTAGAATCTAGTTTTTTGAAAAAGTATTTTGGAATATATATTGGGATCGCTTGAAACAAATAAATTAATTGTGGTAAGAAAGTCATTTTTATAGCGTTAATTCTACCTATCAATGAGAGCGGGAGCGTTTTCCAAAATTTAATCATATCATTCAGTTTATTTAATAGTGGCATAAAATTGGCACTAAATAATGATTTGTGTCTTCTCGTAATTTGAATACCCAGATACTTGAATTTTTCTGTTGCAATTTTGAAGGGGAATTTTCTCGAAGTGTCTCGAATCCTGTGGATTTAAAGATAATTTCGCTCTTATTCCAATTTATTCTATATCCTGAAAAAGAGCCGAATTCCTCAATTAATGTTAATAATGTGGGTATACTCGTTTGTGTATTAGTAATATATAAAAGGATATCATCAGCGTATAATGAAATTTTATTCTTTGAGTCCTATATCCGTGTTATATCCGTGAATATTCGGGTTGATTTCTAATCCTTTCGGCCAGCGGTTCTATCATAAGGGCAAATAGCAATGGTGATAAGGCACAACCTTGCCTATTACCCTTGATAAGTAAAATTTTGGAGATAGCATATTGTTAGTTAATATTCTTGCCGTAGGTCTATCGTAAAGTAGTTTAACCCATCTAATAAAATTCTCTCCCGTATTAAATTTTTGGAGTACCTTGTATAAATACTGCCATTCTACCTGATCAAATGCCTTCTCTGCGTCCAGCGTAACAACTGAAATATCTTCATTGTGCTCATTGTGAGAGTACATTATATTGAAAAGCCTTCTTAAATTATTAAATTATTGTCTTTTGGGTATAAATCCCGTTTGATCCGGATTTATTAAATTGTTAATATAATTATTTAGTCTTCTAGCTAGAATCTTTGCTAACATTTTCTGATCCGTATTTAGAAGTGAAATAGCTCTATAAGAACCCGGTTCATCTAAATCTTTATCTTTTTTTGGTATAAGCGTTATTGTTGCTTCAGCTAGGGTTTCTGGTAGTTTATTTTCGGTATAAGCCTGCATGTATAAATTGAATAATCTTGGTACAATTGACTCCTGAAATCTTTTATAAAATTCATTACTAAAACCATCTGGTCCTGGGGACTTCCCATTTTTCAATGAGTTTATTATTTGTTTTATTTCTTCACTAGTAATCCGTGCTCCTAATTGCTCTTGTTCTAAACTATCTAATTTTGGGAGATTACAATTATCTAAAATATTTGTGATTTTACTAACATCTGTATTTATTTTAGATGTATATAAATTATGATAAAATTGGGCAAACCTCTTATTAATATCCTTTGGCAGTGTTAGAAACTCACCCTTATCCGAATCTCCTTGTCTGATTGTGTATGTAGCCTAACACCACTTTGCTGTCAGTGTAGAAAGTGATTGTGTCTAGTTTGAGGTCAAGTTCTTTGATGATGAGTTCTACAACCTCCACAGCGAGCACTGCGGCACACAGCTCCAGCCTGGGTATTGTTAGATCGGGTTGAGGAGCCAGTTTAGCCTTACCAAGCACAAAGCCTACCTCACTATGATCATCTTGTAAGCTTCAGGTAAGCGACTGCAGCTATAGCCTTGACTGAAGCATCAGAGTCACATGCAGCGCTTTGTTCTGGGCCTTTGCGCTGGAGAAGGATGAGTAGGCATGTGGAACATGCATCTCTTTCAGTTCTTGCAGTGAAGCTTTCCATCTAGCCCAATCTTCTTGCTTGCCTTCAGGGAGAGGCATGTCCTAGTCAGTGGCTTCAGAGGTAAGTTCTCTGTGAATGAGCCTTGAATGGTTACTGGAGCGAGGAACCCTAAGGGGTCAAATATGCTGTTCACTGTTGAGAGAACACCTCTGCGAGTAAAAGGCTTTTGACTTTCAGGAACATGGCTTTCAGGAACATGCCGTGATGTTCCAACTCACACCAAGGCTTCGTTGAATAGGTAGGTTATCCACTGAAAGATCTAAGTCTTTGATGTATTTGGCTCGCTCGCTTGCAGGAAAGGCATCCAGTACTTCTTGTTCGAGGCTATTTTGTGAAGCCCAAGGTTGGAGAGTGCCAACATTTCCTGTGAACATTTCAGGAGGCTGATGGCTTCTGCCTCTGTAGGGAGTGATTTCAGTGCATCATCCACATAGAAATCTCTCGATGAAGTGTCTCACATCACTACCAAGTCCATCTCTTTTACTCTTGCAGCCTTCCTCAGCCCGAAGATGGCTACTGCTGGGGATGGGCTGTTTACGAAGACATGGACTCTCATGCGGTAGTCAACAATTTCATTGTCCAAGTTATTGTCACGGTACCACGGAAAGCGCAAGAAATCTCTACAGTCTTCTCGTACCATGAAACAATGGAACATCTGTTGTATGTCCGCAACGATGGCCACATGTTCTCGTCTGAACAACAGGCTGTTGTTAAGATCCGGTACAGATAGCAGCACATCATTCAGGGAGACACCATCATATTGTGCAATGGAGTCAAAAACCACACGGATCTTTCCAGGTTTCTGGGGATGGTATACTCCAAATATGGGAAGATACCAGCATTCTTTGTCCTCTTTGAGTGCTGGTGCTCTCTCTGCATGGTTGCTGTCAAATATATTTTGCATGAACTCCACCAAAGTGTGTTTTCATTTCTGGTTTCTTTTCCAGATTGCGCCGGAGTGTCTTTAATCTACCGTAGGCGTACTCTCTGTTATTAGGTAGCGGTCTCCGAGGTTTGGGGAACGGTAGGGGGGCTATCCAACTGTTATTGCTATCTTTAAAGAGCTCTCCTTCCATAATCTGCAGGAAGAGCATATCCTCAATAGACGGTGCAAGCTGGTTGTCGTTCTCTTGTTGATGGAAAACTGACTGACCCAAGCTGTCTTCATCGGGTCTCACTAACAGTTTGTGCATTGGAAACCATGAGGGAGAGATTGTAGGCTGTAGTTCTGAAGGCTGTAGTTCTCCTTTACTTTGATGTGGCTCTCGTTTGGGCTCAGGTTACTTGGGCGTCCATTTTCCAAAATGCAGATCTTCAAGGTACTGACTGTAGCAGGCTGGTGGGCTCTGCCGAGGCACACATCGTCTGTGATGACCCAGCCCAGATCGTGTTTCTGTGCATTAGGAGTATTGTTGGGTCCATTGTATTGTCTGCGGGCATTGTGGAATCGTTGAATATCTCTTCCTAGCAGCAGAAGGATGTCCGCGTCAGGATCGAGTGATGGTATTTCCTCTGCAATGGACCACAGATGAGCATGATGGTAAGCCGCTTCAGGAGTCGGGATTTTGTTCCTGTTATTGGGAACTTGGTTGCATTTCGAGTTGTAGGTAAATGTAATAAGTTTGGAGTCTACTAAGAAATAGTCTATCCTTGAGTAGATTTTATGCACCGGTGGGTAAAATGAATATTCTCGTCCGGATGGATTTTCAATTCTCCAAACATCCTTCATGTTGGTAGTGTTAATATATGAGTTTAAAAATTCACTTGACTGAGATTTTAATTTTCTTTGAGTTGATTATCTTTCTAAATAAGAATCTAATGTGCAATTTAAGTCTCCACCTATTATTAAGTTATGTTGTGTGAATTCTGGGATAGAATTGAATCTATATTACTAAATCTCTGTTCTTGACCGCTTTTGGCCTTCTGTGCTGCGATTTCCCAGAGAACGCCGCCACCTACGGCCGTCATTTTTGGCCACCTCGCTCAGAGCCCCCCCCTCCGCCGCATGTGTGCCGAGGATTTTTCCCGTCGATGAAAAATGACAGAGATATTAATGTTTTTACAAAATTCCCCATTCTCTCTGCTGTCCCTGCTGGAGGGAGGGGGAGGGACTATAAAACCGGGAAGTGGTGTGCCTCAATCAGTCTCTGCAAGTGGTGTGCCTCAATCAGTCTCTGCAAGTGGTGCGCCTCAATCAGACCTCTGAATAACACTGAACAAATGTCTCCACAGCTGTGAGTACCCATAATGCGGTTTGAAAATGAAAATATGGTTAGTTTGAGGAAAAAAGCACTGCCTGCAAATCGTTGTTTGGGTTGAAGCAAAAAGGCACCCTCTCTTTTTTTTTTTTTTTTTTTTAAATTCCAAGACTTTATTCAACACATCAAATAATACAACAGATCACGTCATACACAAAACGAAATTACATTATACCAAGTGTCATTATAGTACAACATTACAATCATTATTCACAATACTCTCAACCCCACGCGGTGACCAGCGCCCACGGAATACCTCCAAAGTCCCCGTGAACACCGCATGTTCCCTCTCCAGGGACACACGTGCACGGACGTAGGCCCGAAAGAGGGGCAAGCAGCCGACCCTTGCCTGACCATCCATCGCCTGCTGCCTGGACCCGCGTATGGCCATCTTGGCCAGGCCCAGGAGTAGACCGACAGGTAGGTCCCACCCTCCCACTTGGCTCTCCCCACAACCTACCTTGTGTCCAAACACAAGAATCGTAGGACTAAAATGTAACCAGAACTTTAGGAACAACCCCTTCAGATATTGATACAGGGGCAGTAGCCTCTCACACTCCATATAAATGTGGAACACGGTCTCTTCCTCGCCACAGAAAATACAGGCAGCGGACGAGTCCGTGAACCGACTCAAAAGTTTGTTACATGCCACCGCTCCGTGCAGCACTCTCCACCCCAGGTCCCCAATGTAAAGGGGGACAACTCCCGTGTAGAGGGACCCCCACTGGGGACCTTCCCCGCCTTCAGGTGGTAACACCGTCCGCCATGGAGTGTCGGGACGGGAGACGAAGGCAAGGAGGTGCAGAATGTGCAGGAACATTCTATACAGTGAGCGTCTCTTCGCGTCACGAAACGGCACGCTAATCATCTCCGAAAGGCGGCTCAGGTTGTGTGGAGCCGGTGCCCGAGATATGTCCCGGAACCGAGGCCCGATGAGCAGATCTGACGGAGCGGGTAAGAGCTCATTCAAAACCACTCTAGGCTCGCGCCTCTCCTCGACACCCGCCATGATTTGGTGAGGACCGGCCACTCCCGCAGCCGCAGCCGCAACATCCCCCTCCCCTCGTGGAGCAACACGCTGGCTGAAAACAACCAGATTCCTCACTCTTAACACATCCCGGTAGAAAACAGGCAAGCCCCTTAGGGCGAGTCGACTGATGCCCGCCTCCGGGAGCCGCGAGACCCCCCTTAGACAACGACCCCGTCGGAAAAAATACGTGGCCAAAACGTGCCATCTGGGGGGGTTCTCTATATACATATACCTCCTCAGAGTTCTGAGGCGGAGAGCCGCCACCTGGGTACGCACGCATACCAAGGACTGGCCACCCTCCTCTAACGGGAGACTCAGGACCGCTGCGGAAACCCAGTGCTTCCTATTTCCCCAAAATAAATCCACCAGCTTCTTCTGTAAAGCATTTACAAAAATGGAAGGCGGGACAAGAGTAGCCAGCCGGTACCATAACATGGAGGCCACCAGCTGGTTTATGACCAACACCCTCCCCTGAAAAGAAAGAACTCCAAGCAGGCCTGACCAGCGCCCCAGCCTGGCAACCACTTTCGTCTCCAACTCCTGCCAGTTTGCCGGAAAAGCATCCTCAGTGGGACTCAGTTACACCCCCAGATAGAGGAGGTGCGTGGTGCTCCACGCAAACATTACCATCTCCTCTGGCAGGGAGTCCACCTGCCACTGACCCACTAAAAGTCCAGAGCACTTGCTCCAATTAATCCTGGCAGAAGATGCAGCCGAGAATATCTTTTGGCAATCACGCATCCTCCGCAGGTCACCAGGATCGGTGAACATGAGGAGTACATCATCGGCATATGCCGAAAGAACCAACTCCATCCCCGGGCCCGGTAGGGCCAGGCCTGTCAACCTCCTCCGAAGAAGACACAGGAACGGCTCCTCACAGACCGCGTACAACTGACCTGACATGGGGCACCCCTGACGGACCCCCCTCCCAAAATGAAAGGGAGCCAACAACGCACCAATAACCTTCACAAGGCACTCCACTGCAGCATACAAGAGGCGGACCCGGGCCACAAAATGCGGTCCAAATCCGAACGCTTGCAACGTTACGAAAAGGTATTCATGCTCTACCCTATCAAAAGCCTTCTGATCAAGAGACAGAAAAGCAGCTGACTGACCAGTTCCCTGTGCTAGATGAATCAGGTCCCTAACCGGGTGGATGTTATCCTGAATGGACCGACCAGGGACTGTGTAGGACTGGTCATAGTGAATCAACTGAGACAGCACGGAGCCCAGGCGATTTGCCATCGCCCGTGCAAAAACTTTATACTCTGTGCATAGGAGAGAGACTGGGCGCCAGTTTTTCAACAGGCGGAGTTCCCCCTTCTTGGGCAGCAGGACAACAACTGCTCTACGCCACGAGAGGGGCATCTCCCCGGTCGCCAGGCTCTCCCCCAGAACCAACATGTAATCACCCCCCAGGATACCCCAGAAAGCTCTTACAAACTCTACCGTCAGCCCATCCAGCCCGGGGGACTTACCCCTCCTGAGCTGATGCAATGCACGAGTCAACTCCTCCAAAGATAAAGGGCCATCAAGAAGATCGGCCACCTCCCTATCTATAATCGGTAGACTCTCCCACAGGTCCTGCTGAGCTTCCCCACTGACTTCACCTGCGGAGAACAGGGATCCATAAAAGGACCTGACCAAGGCACTAATCCTCTCTGGATCCGTGACAGAGGAGCCATCATCTGCTAGCAGCTCCACGAGCTGTTTGCGGGCTTCCCGCCCTTTCTCCAGAGAGAAAAAGAAAGGCGAAGCTCGATCCAGATCGTGCAGCATCTGGACCCGCGCCCTCACATAAGCGCCTCGGGACCGCTCAAGTTGCAGGTTCCTCAAGGCTTCCTTCTTCTCATGAAACACACCCCATTCGCAAGATTCACCTCCAACCTGACCCAGGCGAGATTCTGCGTCCATCAGCTCCCTCTCAAGCTTCTCAACCGCTGAGTCCCGCCGCCCGGTCGACCCCCACGTGTATTCCTTACAAAAAATACGGATGTGAGCTTTCCCCACATCCCACCACTGCCTTAGGGAAGAGAAACACCTCTGCCTCTCTCTCCACCTCACCCAAAACCGACTGAATGACTCCCGAAAACACCGATCCTCCAGCAGCCGGTTATTAAAGTGCCAGTACGCAGACCCGGCCCGAGCGTACGCTGGATTAAAATCCGCAGCAACCAGACAATGGTCCGAGCATGGCACCCGCTGCATTGAGGCCGCTGAGACACGGGAAACAAACGCTCGGGAGATATATATTCGATCAATGCGGGAACCACCGCCTTCAGACCTCCGCGAAAAAGCAGTGGAGTCTGGGTTGAGGTCCCGCCACGCATCAACCAACTCAAAAGAATCAATCAACCCTCTCAGCTTCTTCGCTACAGCAGGAGCACACTGAGTACCAGAACGATCTCGCACCTCAAGTGTGCAGTTAAAGTCCCCCCCAAGGAAGACACACTCTCCCCGATCAATAGTGCTCAACAGAGCACTCACCTCCTGAAGTAGGCCGGCCTGCATCGTGCCGGAGCTGGGGGCATACACGTTAATGAAATGCAACGGCATGCCATCCAGGCTCACGGCCAGATGGAGCAAACGTCCTGGCACAACTTCTTGCACTTTTATAATATTGGGCAGGAAATTCTGAGCCAACAGAATGGCCACCCCACTCGAATTTGAGCTAAGATGACTCATATAGACCTCACCTTCCCACTCCAATCTCCAGGTGGGTTCATCACTGACAACAGTATGCGTCTCCTGCAGAAAACACACTGCAAATTTCCCCTCCCTAAGGACCGATAAAAGCTGGAATCTGCGAAAACTCGCTCTACTCCCGTTTAAATTAAGGGTAACTAACGTGAATGCACTGGTACATTAGATTGAAATCCTCACACTTCTCCTCCTGGGCTCCGTAACCCTCTCTCTTAGGAACTCCAAAAAGCCCCTAAGCTGGCACTGCTCAGAGCCAGGAAGATCACTATCCTCGCTGGCAAGGATAGCCTCGAGAGTTTCAACTAAGGCCGACAGATCAGCCCACCGTCTCTTAGCAGCATCAATCTTTGTCCTGCTGGTACGGCTTGTTTTTAAGAACTCCAGCACCTCACAGATAGCAGTTGCATGAGACTCGTCCTTGGTACCTGGGCTATCGGCCAAGTTACTCGCACCTGACACAACACGCTCAGCATCACCAGGGTCATTTTCAGAAGTCGAAAGACCAGAGCTCTCTGGAATTTTGCTAACCCCTTCACACAAACTGGCCCCATCCCTCTCCCCCTCCTCCGACATGTCACCACCCCCAGGATCAATGCCGGGGAAGGGTCCCGAAGCCCCTATCCGCATCACGCAGCCCACTGACTGGCTGGGCTCCTGCGCTCTGTCCTCACCCTCCACATCTGGGCCTGGGGAAGAGAAAACAAGAGGCACCCCCAGGGTCTGTGGTAAACTGGCACCCCAAGAATCCGAAAGAAGGTCGCTGCCCGAAACAACTCCGACCTCCACAGCACCGAAAGCACCCCTTCCACTGGCAACACCCAGAGGCTCTCCGCCAGTCTTTTTTCTCTCCCCTGCCAAATCAGACGGCAGTACAATACACACCTCGGCACCTCCACTGGCTCCAATATTGAGCACTGATTGGTACACCATTCCCCCCGGCCCCCCTCCCTCGGGCTGACACTGCTCATCCCCCGTCTCAGGGTCCACACTACCAGGGGAGCTTGTCCCACCCTCCTGCGTGCTAACACCCTTAGTAGGCCTCTGAAACGAGGGGACCTCCTCCGACCCAGAGGACGCACCCCCAGGGGAGCCAAGATCAACACACGATGAGATACCTCCCTCGGAGGGCCCCTGTGATGAAAGAACCTCCCCCCGCCCAGAGGACACAGCTCCAGAGGGGTCTACCCTGTCACCTAACCCTATGGTACCCTCGAGAGATCCCTGAAGCGCAGGCTCAACCTCCAACCCAGAAGACGTCATTTACTGACCTCCACCCACATCGGTGGTGGAAGGACTGGTAAACTGCACCCCCCTTACTTTGGACTCACGTCTTTGCCCTTCCTCGCCAGGCCCAATCCTCCTTTTTGTCCCACTGGCATGCGGCGGTGTGGTGACCTCCATAAAGGAAGGGTCTTCCGCCTCCACACTACCCCCAGCCACTTTACCACCCGCACGTGTTACCTTCCCTACTCCCGTCAGAGCCACCTCAGCTCCTTGCTGGGCCACGGCAGTTTCACTCTGGGCCTCCCTGGAGCTGACAGGCACCCCTTGGGTGATCTCCGCACTCGGCAGTTGCACACCCACCTGCTTTTGACTCGCTTGGGTAATCTTTTGCTGCTTACCCCTCTTCTTCTGCTGCTCCCATTTCTCTCCACCCTCCCTCTGTGCCTCACCTTCAGCCACCCCCACAGGTTCAGAATGTAGGGGGCGGGGGCCCTCGCTGCCCCGGGTCCCCAAGGCGGAAACTGCACACCCAGAAGGGCTATCCCCGCTGCCCCGGATCACCGAGGCAGAGCCAGCAGCCCCAGCCAGGTCAGCGATTCCACCCCGCCCCTCCGAGGCATGACGAGCCACCGTTGATGGGCCAGCAGTACATTCCTGGGCCGCTGCGCTAGAAGTTCTGGCAGCGACCCCGTGATTAGGACATTCCCTACGGAGATGTCCATAACCACCGCACGCATGACACCGTGCCTTTCCCCAACTCCAACGCACGGTTCTAGGGAGACCCCTACACTCCACCTCGAAACTCCCCTCATCGCCTTCCCCCTCCCCCACTTTCACGAACACCCTCCTTTTGAAACTGAGAATCCCTTTTTCCTCCGGGTCCCCCCCCCAGGGTGCATGAGCCTAAAGCACTTAGACCGCACATCCCCAATGTGAGACAGGTGTGGAATGAGTGTCGCATCCGGAATACATGTAGGGCAATTCCGCAGGAGAACCGGTCTCACCCTGGACACCCATGGGTCCACCTGTATATGGACCCCCCCCCCCACTGAAATCCCCCTCTCCACCACTGTGGCCACATCCTCCCGGTTCTTCAATATCATCTCAACCTTTCCCCTCTCGAGCTCGGAAGAGACAATAGCCCCCCTACCAAGAAGGGCATTCATAGCCTTCGTAATTGCTCCCCTGGACATCTGGGGCCCAGTTTGAACTGAGATACCAAAACTGTCCCAGTCCAAGTCAACATGAGGCTCATGTTCAGATGGCCTCGCTTCCGCTGCTGATGTCACTACTGCGTAGCTCCTCGCCTTCTGCCGCGCCCCCGCCATCGCCATCCGGGCAGAGGCACAAACCAGCTCCCGGCACTCCAGCAGCTCAGCAAATTAATTCCCAGGGACAGTCACAGTCCAAAGCAATCCTCAAAAAGCAAAGTCCTCCAGCTGAAGAAGAAAAGTTCCAAACTCGTCCGCGCCAGAAAGCCAGCTCGCCCTGTCTTGCCGAACGCAAAAGCACCGTCTTCACATTAAGCCAGGCAGCCGCACTGTGCAAAATGACTTTAGGGCAGAGAATCAGTGCCAAAACACAGCAAAGGCACCGAAAAACTTCAAACCCTCGATATCCAGGCACTCTTGGCAGTCCGTCAATGACAGCCGCACCCTGCTCCCTCGACAATGTAAAAATTATCAAGGGATTTTCACGCTAAATGGAGGAGTTTTTAAAGCATTGGAAAGTTTCAACAGTCCAACAATAAGTTAGACTATGAAGCCCCTCTGCCTCTGTTCCTTTCCCAGCGACAGAATCCTTCAAAGGCTGCTTAAAACTCCTCAGCCACTGGAGCTGAGAAAAACACAGCCTCTCTCTCTCTCTCCCCTCCTCTCTCTCCTCACCTCTCTCTCTCCCTATCCCTCTCTCTTTCTCTCATTCTCTTCCTCCCTGTCTCTCTCCCCCTCTCCCCATCACCCCCCTCTCCCCATCACCCCCCTCTCCTCTCCACCCCCTCTCCTCTCCCCCCCCTCCTCTCTACTCCCATCTTCCCTCCTCTCCTCCCCTCCCTCCCCCCTCCCTCCTCTTCCCCCCTCCCTCTCCCCCTCCCTCTCCTCTCCCCCCTCCCTCTCCTCTCTCCCCCCTCCTCCCCCCCCCTCTCCCCCTCTCCTCTCCCCCCCCTCTCCCCTCCCCTCCCTTCTTTTTCTCCCTCTCATCCCCTCCCCCACCGTCCCTCCCCTAAACCCCCCCTCCCCTCCACACACCCCTACCCCCTTCCCTCCACCCTCCCTCCCCCTCCCTGCTCCCCACCTCTCCCCCTCCCCTCACCTCACCCCCCTCAGCACACCCTCTCTCTCCTCCCCTTCTCCCCCCATCTCTTTCCCCTCCATGCCCTCCCCACCCTCCCCACCCTCCCTCCCCTAAACCCCCTACCCTCCACCCTCCCCCCTCCCCCCCCTCCCTGCTCCCCACCTCTCCCCATCACCCCCCTCTCAGCAGCCCCTCACTCTCACCCTCTCTCTCTCCTCCCCTCCTCCCCCACCTTTCACCCCTCACCCACCCTCCCTCTTCTCCTCCTCTCCACCCCCCATCCCTCTTGCCCCTCTCTGTGTCTCTCTCTGTCTCTGCCCCTTCTCTCTGCCCTCACTCTCTAACCCTGCCCCCCCTCCCTCTGTAGATGTGACTGCAAGTTGGGGGCTATGCGTCAGTAGATAGGGTGGTTATGGGATAAAAGGAACAAATTAATAATATTAATATAATATCAAGGGGGGTAATTAGCGTGAGTGCGGGGGGGCGGGGGGTAGTTAGCGTGTGTGACGCTGCATGCCACTTCCCCCCCACCACAACCACACGTTGGGGGATCATTTGGTCTAGGAGAGAAGCTTGTTTGTAGTTTTAGAACTTGTATCAGCAATTTCCTCTAATTCAGTTATAACTATGTTGTTGATTTAGTGCCTGGAAGATGGGATCCAACTTAGAATTAAATCTGGATTCCATCAAATTTAATTTAACATTTACCTCTTCAATCATTTTTTAAATTAAAAAAAAAAAATATGGGATGACAGATGGCACAATGGGCTAAGTGTTCGGCTGGCAACCGGAAGGTAGCTGGTTCGAATCCCGCTTGGAGTGCATACTGTCGTTGTGTCCTTGGGCAAGACACTTCACCCACCTTTGCCTGTGTGTGTCCTTGGGCAAGACACTTCACCCACCTTTGCCTGTGTGTGTGGATGTAATTATGTGAAGCACTTTGGGGTCAATGCAAGTTGACTAAAAATGTGCTATATAAATAAAGAAATTTAATTTAATTTAATTTTAATTTAATATTTTATTTTATTAGAAGTAAGTACAATCATATGGCACCAAAGTGCCTAATATATATTTTCATAATACATTTTATGTACAGCTTCTTATTTTTTTTGTTATAATAAAGAAAGATGAGAATGAGAAAAATAAATTAGATAGTAAAGGATAGAAAGGCATGAGATATATAGTGTGTGAAGAAAAAGAAAAAAGACGAATGAGTGAAGAAAGTTGAGAAAAAGAAAATAGAAAAAAGAATAAGACATAAAAAAAAAGGTGAGGAGATCATTGTTTATAATCTTGACCATCCCTCATCCAGTCCTGAAATAGTTAGTTTTTACAATTGTGTTGCACCATTTGATTCCAAAAAGACGACAAATGGAGACCAACTCGTTATGAATTGGTCTGATTTATCCATTAGGAGGAACCGCATTTCCTCAAGATGTGCGGTGTCCAACATACTTGCAATCCATATTTTAGCGTTGGTATTGATGTATTTTTCCAAAATTTAAGTATTAATCTTTTTGTTATTAAACCATAGTTAAAAAATAAATGTTGAGATGTGTTCAATTTATTCCCATCTTCCATTACTCCAAATATAATCATTTCAGTATTGGGTTCCAATCTTATCTTGAATAATCTTGTAAATATTTCGAAAATATCACTCCAAAATCTATAAAGTTTTATGCAGGAAACAAAGGAGTGTGTTATAGTTGCGTTTTGGGATAGACATTTATCACAAATTGGGGATATATTTGGATAACATTTATTCAATCTTGTTTTTGAATAATATAATTGTAAAGAAGTCAAGTCTGACACACTTGTAACTTTACTGAATATTTAATAAAGGCACATGTAAGGCACGTCCCACTACTGACTGCATCTAGTCTTTAGGCGTACTGGAACCAGGGGAGGAGCAAGGAGAAGATATCACAATTATACTGAGATAACTAAGGCGTGGTTAGTGGTATTGAGGTAGCTACATTATAGGTTGCATGCATAAACCATCTACATCCTTTCCTTAGAAATCTAAAAATGAAATTAGAACAGTGGCAGTGTGATTATACATGCAAATTTAGGCGAAATCACCGTAGCGGACAGGAGGCTTGACAACCCGACCCGAGCGTGTGCGTATAGCACCATCACCCTCCCCACCAGATAGAAGAGGAGGCGGAGCGGTAGCAGCCGGGAAGGAGAAAGCAGGCGGAGACCCAACCGGGAATGCGGGAGGAGACCCAACTGGCACGGGGGATCCAGGAGGAGCAGAAGGAGAATGAGCAGGGGAGGAATTCATCCGCCCGAAACCAGGAGGCACAGAGGTTCAAGTTCAAGTTCAAATTTATTTGGTCACATACACCTTTATGTAATATATTTTTTTATTAAAGGTAATCAATTACAATGCTTCAAACAACTTTATATCAAATTAATTCAATTTGCATTAAGTAAAACACTAATAATACTTATCTACTATTTTTTTTTAGAAATAATGATAGAAAAAGAATAGAACAGTTATAAATCATTAAGAAAGTGATTAAATAATAATTTGATTATATATAAGAAAGAAAAGAGAAACGAAAAAAAAAAAAAAAAAAAAAAAAATGAAAAACCACAAAATGTATTGTTAATAACACTACTACAAGTGATAGTATCAATAAAGACATATATGTTAATTCCAATATAAAAATGAATTATTCTCACCAAATCCCGCAGGGTGCACGCCGAGCTGTGTTGCCAAGAACAGCTACTTCTCTAAATACTGTATATATGGAGACCATATCTGTTCAAAAGAATTATACTTGTCCAATAGGACAAATCTAATTCTTTCCAGATGTAACGTCTCCATCATCTCTGCTGCCCACATTTTGGTTGTGGGGGATAATGTTCCCTTCCAAAATTTCAATATGATTTTTTTCCCAATTATCAAACAGTAATCAAAGAAATTTCTTTGATTTACTGTAAGTGATAGATGTAAATCCGGAATTCCAAATATTATTAGCTTTGGGTTAGGGTCCAATTTAACTTTGATGACTTCAGAAATAACTTAAAAAATTTCTGTCCAGTAATAATTCAATTTAGGACATGTAACGAAACTATGTATTAAATTTGCCTCTGCTTTCTTGCACTTATCACAAATAGCGGAGAGATTCGGAAAAATACTATTTAATTTAGTTTTCGAATAATGTAACCTATATAATACTTTAAATTGTATCAATATATGTCTGGCGTTTAATGAACACCGGTGTATTCGTTGTAGACTTTCTTCCCAGTTTTCTTTTGTTATAGCCAATCCCATTTCATTTTCCCATGCTTGACGATATATTTCCGTTATTGGATTCTCCTTATCCAAAATGATGTTATATATATAGGCTATTAATTTTTCTGTATTTGGATATAAATTAAACAGTTCGTCTAACAGTCCTGCTTCTTTATTTTTATAATCTTGTGTATTGGATTTAATATAATCTCTAATTTGTAAATACCTAAACAAATGTTGTGGAGACAATCCATAAATATCTTGTAACTCCTGGAATAAAAGAAATTTTCCTTTTCTATAAAGGTGTTCTATCCTTGTAATTCCTAAATCATCCCATTGTTTAAACCCCCCATCTAATATAGCAGGTTTAAACAATGGGTTATTCATAATTGGTAATCTAAATGAGAGATTATCCAAATGTAGCGTCTTAACTATTTGTTTCCAAATACGTCTATTATTATATATTATTAGGTTGTCTTTATAATTTTTTTTTTGTACTTCCGTTGGTGCAAAAATTATCGAACCTACATTGAAAGGTAGACAGTCTTCCTTTTCTATATTTAACCATGTTGGTTCATGATCCATATTTACCCACCAGAAATTCATATTCTTAATCTGAACAGCCCAAAAATAATATAAAAAGTTTGGAAGTGCTAATCCTACATTTATCTTAGCTTTGCATAGATGTTTTTTTATTTATTCTGTGATTTTTATAATCCCAAATAAAACTATTAACAATATTATCAATTTAAAAAAAAAAAGTTTTCGGAAGAAAAAAAGGAATAGCCTGAAACAAATATAACAACTGTGGTAGAAATACCATCTTTATGGCACTTATTCTACCAATCATGGATATAGGAAGTGTTTTCCAATATAAAATATTTTTTCTAAATTTATCTAATAGTTGAGGATAGTTGGATTTTATTAATGAGTTATGAGTTTTAGTTACGTTAATCCCTAAATATTTAAGTTTGTCTGTAACTACTTTTAATGGGTATTGTTGTAATGTATTTAGATTTATTCCTGTTATTGGCATAATCTCGCTTTTATCCCAATTAATCCTATACCCAGAAAATGCACCAAACTTAGTTATAATGTTTAGCAGGTTGGGAATACTAATTTCCGGTTTTGTAATATAAATCAAAACATCATCTGCATATAAAGAAATTTTATTAATTGTTGTATCAGTATTATAGCCATATATTTCAGGTTCAGATCTAATTTTTTCCGCCAATGGTTCTATCACCAATGCGAACAATAAGGGTGACAACGGACATCCCTGTTTGCATCCCCTAGAGAGTTTGAATTTGGCTGATAAAATTTGGTTAGTCAAAATTCTTGCAATAGGATTCGAGTATAAAATTCTTACCCATTTACAAAATCTATCCCCCAATTGAAACTTTTCCATTATATTAAATAAATACATCCATTCCACCTGATCAAACGCTTTTTCTGCATCTAATGATATAACCGCTAGTTCCGTATCTCGTATTCTTTTTGAATATATAATATTAAACAAGCGTCTGAGATTATGGGATGAATAACGTTTTGGGATAAAACCTGTTTGATCATAATGTATTAATTTAGAGATCACTAAACTTAATCTCCTAGATAAGACCTTAGTTAATATTTTTTGGTCTGTATTTAAAAGGGCAATCGCTCTATATGATCCAGGATCTTCCAAATCCTTATCTACTTTAGGGATGAGTGTAATTGTGGATTCATTTAGAGATTCTGGTAATTTTCCTTGGTCATATGCATATCTATACATTATTTGTAATCTTGGAGAAATCAGATCTTGAAATTTTTTATAAAATTCTGCACTCAGGCCATCCGGGCCCGCTGCTTTTCCGTTCTTTAGCGAACTAATTGATTCTATAATGTCTTTTACTGTTATTTCAGCATTTAACAATTCTCTACCTTCCTGATCTAAGCTATTGATTTGACATTCTTGTAAAAATATTTCCATACTATCTGTTTGTCCTGTTAGTTTTGACAAATAAAGATTTTTATAATATTGTAAAAATCTATCATTAATATCTTTTGGAGTAATCAGTATATTTCCATACTCAGATCTAATTCCGTGTATCATCTTCTCATCTTCTAATTTTCTAAGCTGTCGTGCTAGTAATTTTTGTGGTTTATCTCCAAATTCAAAATACACTTGTTTAGTTTGTTGAAAAAGTTTAATAACTTGATTAGAACATATTTTATTTAATCTATATTTTACTGATGCAATTTTATTACTTAACTCTTTGGAAGGCTGTTTTATATTTTCATTATCTAGACGTTTTATCTCATTTTCTAAATTTTGTTCTATTTTTCGATTTCCTTTATTGAGATGTGCTTGTGCGGATATTATTGCGCCACGCATGAATGCCTTAAATGTGTCCCAAAATAGTGATGGGGAAATTTCAGGATTATCATTAGTTTCAAAAAATAATTTAATCTGATCCATCACATATTTACAACAGTCATTGTCCTTTAATATCTGAGGGTTAAATCTCCAGGTAGTAGTTTTATTAGATATATCTTTTAATTTTATCTTAAATGTTAATGGCGCATGATCCGAGATGATAATATTATGATATTTTGCGTCATACGTAAAAGGAAGTAATTTAGAATCTATTAAAAAATAATCTATCCTCGAATAGGTTCCATGTACGAGCGAGAAAAAAGAATATTCTCGTCCGGATGGATTATCTAACCTCCAGATGTCTTTAATATTAGATGTATTGATAAAAGCATTTATGAATTTACTTGATTTCGAGGCAGCTTTCCTTTTTGCAGATGATCTATCTAGATAGTTATCTAAAGTACAATTTAAATCACCTCCAATTATTAAATTGTGTTGAGTGGATATGGGAATATTATTAAATATTTTCTTAAAAAATAGTGGATTATCAAAATTAGGGGCATATATATTCATTAAAATTACCTTTTTTGAATATAATTCCCCTGTAATTATTACATATCTGCCTTCTTTATCCTCTATAATAGAACTTTGTATGAAAGGTATACCTTTGCGAATAATTATTGCAACTCCTCTAGATTTATGTATAAATGTAGAATGATACACCTTAGAAATCCATTTAGCTGTTAATCTATGTTGAGCATCTTTTTTAAGATGAGTCTCTTGAAGGAAAATGACATCCGTCTTCAATCTGTTCAACTGAGCTAACACCTTTCCCCTTTTAATTGGTTCATTAATTCCTTTTACATTCCAACTGCAGAAGGTTACTCCATCACCCCCAGTCTTCACCTTTATATCATGCATTTTACTATTAGGGCGGCTTTTTTTGGAGTAGCCTTCTTGACTCCCCCAGCTCCCCGTTGCGCCCGGACATCAATCCAATGAGAATTTCTATCCACCTTAATCCGCATCTATGTCTTCTTAAACTAAATACACAATATCCTTCACATCTACATTCAAATAATATATAATATAAGATCAATAAAAAACAAAAACAATAAGCAATATCAATAATAAAAAAAAAGTAAAGGGTGTTAATAGGGTGCTCAGAAAAAAAAGAAACTACACTTATATAGTGTGTAGTATGTGAAGGTGAAAGCCACACTAACGTGGCCATTAATCTAAAGACTTCCGTTTAAAAAAAAAAAAAAAAAAGGTTAATTATACCAGCTCCTATCTCAAATGCTATATATATTGGGGTGGGGTACTAACTTTATATACTTAGTACTTAGTAATTATTTCTATTATTCATATTACTATTTGCTAATTACTAATATCAATTGTATTTAATACTATAATATGTAATACTATTATCATGGAATAATTAAATATTTTCTAATAATTAATACAGAACTACAACTAAATGTCCATTATTCCACTTCCTTCTAAGTGAGTATTTCATAACCACAGGTCGATGATAAAAGTTCAGCCCTCTCCTTCTCCCTCGGGTCCTTCCTCCGCGTCTTCTCTCTCTTCATCTTCTGGCTTCTGCTGTATGTCTCGGGCGAATTTCAATGCTTCAGTATACTTAACGAAACGATATTCCTTGTCATCATAAGTTACTCTCAGTGTTGCTGGGTACATCAAGCCATATCTCAGATCCTTAGTATTCTGTAAATTCCTCAGGATACCTCTTGTTTCTCTAAATAGTGATCTTTTCTTGGCCACTTCTGCTGGGTAGTCTCTAAAAATACTGATGTTGTCTCCCTCGTATTTCAGGTTTCTCTTTTTTATTATTATCTTCATCATTTCTTCGAAGACATGATCAAAGGCCACTTTTACAATCATTTGTCTGGGCGATGAACCTATCCCAGGGGCCCGTCTTAGAGCCCTATGTGCACGGCTCAACAGGGGTTCTTGATCCAAATTCAGAATATCCTTTAAAAGTTTTGCAACAAATTTTCGAGGATCTTGACTCCCCTCACGACCTTCGCTCAGACCAACTATACGCAAATTTTTACGGCGTTGGCGTCCCTCCAGATCAATACATTTCTCGTTTGTTTTGCGTAATAATTCAGAGAGGCGTTTGTTCTCGGCACGGAGTTTTTCGGTCTCCTTAGTATTCAGTTCAGCAATCTTAGTTAGCTCTTTAATTGCTTCGCCTTGTTGGTCTAGCGAAATTATAGTAGGATCTATCTTGCCATCCAGCTTTCTTTCCATCCCAGCAGCTATATCCTTTACCTCCTCAATTTGAGTTTGTAACTCGGCATTAGCCTTTTCCTTCCACTCATCCATCATACTTCTTACCGTCATTATAACTTGTTTTATTAAGTCTTCTTTAATTTTCTCGTGAGACACCAGCATATCCGCTTTTAAACTTTTTATCTCCTCCTTATACTCCTTCCTCTGCTTCTTTATCTCACCTAGAATGGTAGTCTTGAGTTCCTCCATTTCAGCTTTCCTCTGTGAGACATCTTCTTGAGAAGCAGCAGCAGCACCCGAGCTCAGGCCTGTTTCCCTTCTCATAGATTTTTTTCCAGTGGTGGGGGGAGGGGAGCGCTGGGTCATAATTTCTTCTTAAAATCGCGCGCCTGATGACGTCACGCACCTTTTAAACGCTGCCGGAGCCGTTTGCAATCGATCTCCTGTGGTAAGTGCGTTTGTTTGACCCTTTTACCCCCGTTTTTAATTCAGTTTTTTGCGGAGCTGTAATGGCGCGATTCCACTCACATCATGGCGCCAACCTTTAGGTGTAGTGAAATTCTTTTTGCCATGCAGCACATAAAAAAAAAAGAATACAACATGACAGTAATAGATAGTTTCAACATCAAAACATCCCCCCACAATGGTTCCCATTGTGGGGAAAGGCACAAAGTCCAGTCCCATCCCCATGTCCACCCATAGTCGGGCCTCCTAACTCGAGACCATGGCGTCCGGAGCCGACAGGGCCGCGCCGAATGGAGCTCAACTGGCGATCTCATCAAGAGATCCCAGGCTCCCGATGGAAAGTTCAGCGCCGCCGCCCGCAGCCGCTCCACAGACCCGCAGCTCCGCAATGGACCCAGCTCCAGTTACCGGAGTTTCAGCGAAGTCACCGCCAGCCCCGCAATGGCGCTCCAGCGCTGCACCGCCGTCCTCCGACCCGCAGCTCCGCCGCCGCCGATGCCGAGCCGGTACCGGTGCCGCCGCCGCTGCTGCGCTGATGCCGCCGCCGCCGCCGAGTCGGTGCCGCCTCTGAGCCGGTGCCGCTGCCGCCGCCACTGATCCGGTGCCGCCGCCGCTGAGCCGGTGCCGCCGCCGCCGCCGATGCCGAAGCTCCAGGCGGTCCCCTCAGGAGACGCCGCTCCGGGCCCGCTGGTAGGCCGCGGGGACGGGTCGAAGCTGCAGCCCGGAGAAAAGCTGCATCTCCGACCAAGTAGGGACCCTGAAAATTAGTTTCCCCCTCCCCCCTCCCCCACACATAAAAAAGCTAGAACTCCTCAAAACAAAACACTAAACTAACTAAAAATAAGAAAAAGAGATGAAAAAAAACAGACAGCTGCAGGCTAGGCAGCCATACCCCCTACAGGACGGCGGCGTAGGGGGTATGGCTGCTGGAAGGAGGAGAACGCGGCAAGCGAAGGGACCGGGAGCAGCAGGGTAATTAGTAACAGCAGGCTGGAAGCGCAACGGAGGAGCGTAAGGAGCCGCAGGAGGAGGCTGCGGCTCGTTAACGGCCAACAGGTGCTGGCGGCTCCGACGGTAGACAGCTCCATCAAAGTCCACCAGATAAGATCTCGGGGAGTCGTCCACACCAACAACGGTCGCGAGTCGGGAGAATCCGGTGGCTGTCTGCATGCGGATGACCTGGCCAGGCAGTAGTGGTGAGAGCGGGTGGCAGGACTTGTCGTGAGAGCGGCGCTGTACCTCATGTTTGTGATCGATCCGTTGCTGGACGGCGGCAGGCTCGAGGACCTTGGGTATCAGGGATTGTTGTGCGATCGGTATCGGTGGGCGAAGCACGCGGGACATCAGGCGCTGGGCAGAGGATCGCATGGTAGAGTCTCGAGAGATTGAATTTGTATTGAATTGATTTTTATTAGGGACAGTGCATATTAATAAACATTTGCATGTAATATGCAAGATTGTAGCCAGTAGCTAATTTCCATCTTTTGTCCCAACACAAGGTAAACACATTACAAACAAGGTAAAAACAAAAGACAAAAATAAAAACAAAACAAACAATAAAGTAAAAAAAATAGCAATTAAAGAGTACCATAGGTTATTTTTAATGTAGATTATGATTGCAATTTTGATTTTGCAGTAACCATATTTTTAGATGTTTGGTAAATGAGGTAAGGGTTGGCAGTATGACGCATGGTATCGCGTTCCAGGTCTGCGACGCTCGATATGAAAATACTGACTGACCAAAGACACTTTTCCTAAACGGGGCTATACATGAAGTCCTTTAACGGAGGTGGGGCTAGTCCACGGAAGATTTTGTAAACCAAAATCGAGTCCGAATATTTTATTACGTTTTCCCAGCTCAGCAGATCAAATTTCTTCAGGATGCTGTAGTGATGGTACATTCTGGGCTTTTTGTCAAGAGTTTTTAGGGCTTGTTTATAAGCAATTTCAACAGGCTTTAGTGTGGACTTACATGCCAGTGACCAAGTTGTTATACAGTAGGTCATGTATGGCACAATCATTGCATTAAAGTATAGTTTGGCTGAATCAATAGTTAAATTATTTCTAATATATCTAAAGTTGGACAAATTAAATTTTATTACATTTACTGTTCTTTTCACCTGTTGTTTGAAGCAGAGCTGTGAATCGATCACGATTCCTAAATATTTAAACTCATGCACAATTTTAAGTTTTGTTCCATGTACAAACACATCAGGATCTCCATCAGTGCTTGCCTTTTTGGAGAAAAACATACAGACAGTCTTTGACACATTAAGATGTAGATCAGAAAACTGCAACCAGTTTGACACATTAATCATAGCAGCTGATAGGTCTTGTGCAGCTTGATGTTTGTTTTTGGCATGTACATACACACTGCATCGTCAGCATACATCTGGCAAGTTACATTTGATGGACAGCTACTTGGTAAATCATTAATGTACAGACTGAATAATAACGGTCCCAAGATTGAACCTTGAGGTACACCAAGAGGGTTTTTAGAAGTTGCAGATTTACTGTTGTGCACTCTTAACACATTGTTTTCACTGTACCATATATGACTCAATCCATTTCATCGTGCTCAAAGAGAGGTTAAAATAGGACAATTTGGTCATCAAAATCTGGTGGTTCACAGTATCAAAGGCTTTTCGTAAATCAAGAAAAACAGCTCCTATAACACCACCTGCATCAATTTTGGACTTCATATTTTCCAAAAGGAAGCAAAGTGCCGTCTCGGTGGAATGATATTTTCTGAAGCCAAACTGCATTGGGTTTAGGGTATATGGACTATTGTTTAAATGTTTAATTATCTGTCCTGCAACCCATTTTTCAGCTATCTTGGAAATTGCCGGAAGAATGCTTATTGGTCTATAATTACTAATTATAGTGGGGTCTCCTGATTTAAAAATTGGAGTTATTACTGCAGATTTCGAAGAATTTGGGAATACACATTCGTTTATGGACTTGATGATGCTGGTAATTGGAGCAATGAGGGACTGCTTATGAGCTTTAACCATACCAAAAGCATCTTCGGCTTTTGAATTTTTAAGACCACAAATAATCCTGTTAACCCATGGCTGAGACACTTCATTCAAAATAAGAACCGGAGAAGCAGTGTTCAGCGGCATAGCATGTAGGACTGCGGAACAGGAACTATGAGTCAAGTTCTTCACTGAATCTATAAAATACGTGTTAAGGGCTGTTGCAATCTCATTTGGATCATTAGTCAGATTTTCATTTAGTTGCAACTCCCTAATGTTCTTGTTGATGATATTATTTCCAGTTGGTTTCCTTATGTTTGTCCAAATCTCCTTAGCATTACCTCCTGCGTTGCTTATTACATTAATAAAAAAGTTTGCCTTAGCATTCCTGATTTCTTTAGTGACTTTATTTCTGAGTGAGGTAAATATTGTATTGTATTGTATATCTTTATTGTTATTTTCCTGAGTACTCACATACCCAGAGGAAACAAAAAAACGTTACTCAAACCAGTGTCCATTCAGTGTGCAGTAAAAAATAAATAGAAATAAAAATACATATATCATGAACAAGTTTAACACTACTCTCAACTAAACATCAACAGGCGTTCCGATCGGCAGCGGCACGACAGTGGCTCTGTCCAGGTTGGTGGTTGGTGCGCGATACTTTGGCAGGGGGCAAAGTCCGTTTAACAGTCTTATAGCCTGCGGGAAGAAGCTGAGGAGCATCCTGCTGGTTTTGCAGCTAATGCTCCTGTAACTCTTCCCAGATGGCAGGATGGAGAATATGTGATGCGATGGGTGGTAAGGGTCTTTGATGATGGAGATGGCTCTGTTGATACATCTCTTCCTGTATATGTCCAGCAAGAAAGGGAGTGGAGCACCCAATAATCCTGCTGGCGGTCTTCACAATCCTGTCAAGTTGGTGCCGTTCGTACGCCTTGCAGCTCCCGAACCAGGAAGTGATGCTGTTGGTTAATGTGCTCTCGATTGTCCCCCTATAAAAAGTTCGTAGATGTGTAGTGGGGAGACCTGCTTTACGTAGTCTATTATGTGCTGCTTTTGTCTTCAGGGATATCTGAATGTTGCGGAGGTTGAGTAGACCCAGGTAAAAATCGCAACTGGACAGGCGAGACTGCTCGAGTAAATTCTTGGCACTGCGGACAGCTCGCTCGGCCAGTCCATTGCTCTGCGGGTACTCAGGGCTGCTGGTGTAGTGGTGGAAGTTCCACTTGACAGCGAAAGCCTTGAATTTTGCGCTGGTGAACTGCCAGCCGTTGTCAATCTGTAAGCGGACCGGGGACCCGAAGGTAGCAAAGTGTCTGCGCAGCTTGCTGATAACCGTCTCAGAAGTGATAGCAGGGAGAAGGTCCACCTCGAACCAGTTGGAGTATGAATCAACCAACACCAGGTAGTGCTTGCCTCGCTATTCGAATATGTCAGCAGCCAGCGAGGTCCAGGGCATAGCAGGCGCTGGCTGCTGTAGAAGGGGCTAGCGCTGCTGATGTGGGGCCAGGGTGTTGCAGTCAGGACAGGAGGCTACTCGGGCTTTAATGTATTTGGCCATGCCGGGCCAATAGTACTGTTCTTGGGCATGTGAGACGGTGGTATTGGCTCCGGGATGCCCCATGTGGGCAGCGTTGTAGTACAAGTCGTACAGGGAGGCAGGGATGACAACCTTGTGACCCTTGATGATGATACCGTCCCGGAGCACCAGCTCGTCGCTGACCAGAAAGAAAGGGTGGGCACCCGCAGGCAGCGAGGTGCGTATGCTGGGCCACCCCCGATGGATGACGGCTGCAAGCTGTTGCAGGTCGGGGTCGTTGGCGGTATGCTCGGCCAGGCACTGCAGCTGCTTAGAGGGAACAAAGTTGACATTGAGTACCTGCAGATCCTTCTGCTTGTAGAGGTGCCTGTCACAGGAGGAGCGGGGGGCACGGGATAGCGCGTCGGCCACATGCATCTCGGTGCCCTTCTTGTACACAATCAGAAAGTCGAATCGTTGGAGCTGTAGCATCATGCGCTGGAGTCTAGCAGGTGCGATGTGAATGGGCTTATTGAGGATGGTCACCAAGGGTTGATGATCGGTCTCGACCGTGAATCTGCTACCGAAAAGAAAGTCTTTAAATTTGGAGAAGGCGAATACAACCGCAATAAGCTCCTTTTCGATTTGTCCATAGCGCTGCTCAGTGTCTGTCATGGTACACGAGGCATAAGAAATGGGCTGTAGCGAGCCATCATCGTGGAGCTGCAGGCAGGCAGCACCGAGTCCGAAACGGGATGCATCACGTAACTACGATCGGACGGTGCAGATCGAAAAACTTGAGAGTCGGTGTGCTGATCAGCTTTATTTTAAGATAGTCAAAAGCCTGCTGGTGTTGAGGAAACCAGGACCAGGCAACGTCTTTTTTCGTCAGTTGCCTCAGGGGTGCACTCAACTCGCTGAGGTTGGGGATGAACTTTCCCAGGTAGTTGACCATGCCCAGGAATCACTGCAGGCTGGGTACCTCGGTCGGGGCAGGCAGCTCGGAGATTGCGTTGGTCTTCTGCGGGTCAGGTTTCAGCCCGTGGGCTGTGAAGATGTGGCCAACATAGGGTACTTCAGCTACGCGGAACTTGCACTTTGACAGGTTGAGTTTTAAGTTGATCTGGCGAGCGCGATCTAGAATTCGTCGGAGGTTGTGGTCGTGCTCAGCAGCATCTTTCCGTATACCAGGATGTCATCCACGATAATGGCACACGGCAGTCCGGCAAACAGTTGCTCCATGGAGCGTTGAAACACCTCGCTAGCGGAGTTGATGCTGAATGGCATCCGCAAAAATTTGAATCTTCCGAAGGGGGTGCCAAACGTGGTTAAGTCTGAGGAGTGTTTGTCAAGAAGTATTTGCCAGAATGAGCTCCTGGCGTCAAGGACTGAGAACACCGTGGCCTGGCCGACCTGGGCAGCAACATCTTCTACGGTCCTCATGGGATAATGAGGACGTCTTATTGCTAGATTTAAGTCTTTGGGATTGATGCACACCCGTATCTCGCTCTTATCCTTCTTCACGGTGGCAACCATGGTGGAGACCCACTCGGTGGGTTCGCTAACGGCTTCCAGCACTCCTATGGCAACCATGTTCTTCAGCATGGCTTCGACCTTGTCCTTCATGGCAAACGATACCTTGTGCGGAGCACGGACCACTGGCACAACCGACGGGTCAGTTGCGATCTTGTATACAAGGGGCAGCTTGCCCAATTCATCATCGAATATGTCTGGGTATTCAGAAGGTGGATTCAACATCACCCGCACTTCGTGGACAGAACGGTCGAATAGATTATACAAGAATAGATTATACAATTCAATACAATTCAATTTATTTGTCATTTGGACCCCTTGAGGTCCAAACGAAATGTCGTTTCTGCAGCCATACATTACAAAACAAAAGACCCGAGACACAACACAGTTTACACAAACATCCATCACATCGCTGTGATGGAAGGCAAAAACACTTATCTCTCCACTGCACTCTCCCCCCCCCGATGTCAGAGTCAGAGTCAAAGTCAAAGCCCCTGGCTGGCGATGGCGATTGTCCCGCGGCCATTAAAGCCACGTCGGGTGATGCAAGGTCGCACACCGGGTCTAGTTGTTAGAGCCCCCGGCGTGCGCTCGCAAAGTCCCGCGGCCATTCCAAGGCCCCGCTCAGGTGCTCTTCAACCCCGCAACTCGGGCGGGAGAAGTCGCCGTTGCGGAAGCCCCGACAAGCGGTCTCCCAGCAGGGACCCGTAGGCTCCCGGTGCCGCCGTCCGCCAAACCCGCAGTTGCAGCCTCCGAATCTCCGGGGGTCGGGTCGCAGCAGCGTCCACCACAGCTCCACCCGCTCCGGACTCGGCCAGCCCCGTGACGGTGAGTAGTCGGCAGCTCCGCAGCTGGAACCCCAGGTCGTTCCTGTTGGAGGCCGCTCCACGTTGCAGCCCCAACGACAACGGAGACCCGACAAAGAAAAGGTCGGGTCTCCCATGCAGGGGAAAGATTTTAAAGTTACCCCCTCCCCCCCACACACATACCCCAACAAAAAAAATAACAAAAACTACATAAAAACGAGACAAAAAATAATAAAAACACAGACGGACTGCAGAGGCCGCTGCTGACGAGAGTCGCGCCGCCCACCGCCCGTGAGCGTGGGTGAAAAACCAATAAAGAAAAAGTGAAAGAGAAGGAATAAGTGAAGAGGGAGAGCAGGAGGAATAAGTGAAGAGGGAGAGCAGGAGGGAGATTATTCCATTGCCACAGTGAGATTTTTTTTTTTTTAATATTCTAAATCATCTTTCACCCATACCTGAAACTGTTGGTTTTCATAATACTATATCACCACATGAATCCAAGAAATCAATAAATGGGGACCAGCTCCTTAAGAATAGGTCTTGTTTGTCTATTAGGAGGAGTCTCATTTCTTCCAGATGTGCTGTGTCCAGCATATTACTGATCCACATTTTAAATGTTGGTATATTAGAATTTTTCCAATATTTACGTATAAGTTTTTTTGCTCTTTATTAACCCATAATTGAAAAATGAGTTTTGGTGTGTATTTAATTTGTTCCCATCTCCACTTACTCCAAATATAATAATTTCAGTGTTAGGTTCTATTTTTGTCTTAAATAGCTTTGAGAATATATCAAATATATCACACCAAAATTTATAAAGTTTTGAACAAGAGACAAATGAGTGCGTAATATTGGCATTTTGAGAAAGACATTTATCACAAATGGGAGAAATATTTGGATAAAATTTATTCAACCTAGTTTTGGAATAATATAATCTATGTAATATTTTAAATTGAATTAAGTTATGTCTAGCATTGATCGAACATTTATGTATATGTATCAAATATTTTTTCCATGTTTCTTTTGAGATTTTTATCATTAATTCTTTTTCCCAGTCTTCTCTAATTGCCTCTGTTGATGGTAATTTTATATTTAAATTTTGATTTTAGTTGTTGAAATGATAATAAATTTCCCAATTCATACAATTCACCTACCTTTTTAATTCCCACTTTTTCCCATTGTTTATATGTTTTATCCATACCAGATGGTTTAAATACTGAGTTATTCACTATTGGTGTTAACACTGATAAATTTCTTAATTTTAAAGTTAATTTTATTTGTTTCCAGATTCGTATTGTATTTTGTATAATTGGATTCTTCTTATATAACATTTTATTCAGCTTTATTGGGGAAAAAATGATTGCTCCTAGATCGTAGGGGGCGCAATCCTCTTTCTCCATTCTTATCCATTCCAACTGTTGAGCAGAACTGTCCAACCAATAAATTATATTTTTAATATGTACTGCCCAATAATAGTATAGAAAATTAGGTAATGCAAACCCCCCCCTACTTCTTTGGGTTTGCACAAGTGATTTCTTTTAATTCTATGTGCTTTATAATCCCAAATAAAATTAAAAATATTCGAGTCTAATTTAAAAAAAAAGTGTTTTGGTATATATATCGGTATAGATTGGAATAAATATATTATTTGTGGTAGCGCTATCATTTTTATAGCGTTTATTCTGCCGATTAGTGACAGTGGGAGCGTTCTCCAAAATTTAAAAATTGAATCAAATGTATTTAATAATGGTATAAAATTAGCATTAAATAATGATTTATATCTTCTAGTAACTTGAATACCCAAATACTTAAATTATTCCGTTGCGATTTTAAATGGAAATTTTAATAGGTGATTCGCTTTCTGGGGTTTTAATTACATAATTTCACTTTTATTCCAATTTATTCTATAACCGGAGAAAGAGCCAAATTCCTCTATTAGATTTAATAGATTCGGGATGCTCGTTTGGGAGTTTGTAATATATAAAAGTATATCATCTGCATATAGTGATATTTTATTAATAGTATCCTTAGTATTATATCCCTGAATATCCGGATGCCTTCTTATCCTTTCAGCAAGCGGCTCTATCATAAGTGCAAATAGCAGGGGTGATAAAACACAGCCCTGCCTATTGCCCCTCGATAATTGAAATTTTGAAGATAATATATTATTAGTTAGTATTCTTGCCATTGGTTTCTCATATAGTAATTTAACCCATCTGATAAAATTCTCTCCCATATTAAATGTTTGGAGTACTTTGTATAAATACTGCCATTCTACCTGATCAAATGCTTTCTCTGCATCCAGAGATATAACTGACAAGTCTTCCTTTTACGTTTTGTATGAATACATTATATTAAAAAGGCGTCTCAAATTGTTAGATGATTGTCTTTTAGGTATAAACCCCGTTCGGTCCGGATTTATCAATTTATTAATGTATTTACTCAATCTTCTTGCTAAAGTTCTTGCTAAAATTTTCTGATCTGTATTTAATAATAATAATAATAATACATTTTATTTTTGGGCGCCTTTCAGACATCTCAAGGTCACCTTACAGAGATTAACAGGAATAAAAACATATAATCAGAATAAAATAAATAATAAAGACATCACAGAAACACAAATTAAAAACAGAATTCAGTCCAAAAACAAAAAATCAAAAACACAATGTGAAGAGAGAGCAGCGGCAGCTAAAGCGCGCCAGCGTCCACTCTCCCTTCACGGCAGCCATCTTGGACAAAGACTAACAGGATTACCTTACAGACAAAAAATCAACCCCCCACAATGGATACCACTGTGGGGGAAGGCACAATGTCCAGTCCCCAACCCCAAGTTCACCCAAAGTCAGGCCTATTGAGGCCACCGCAATTGCCTCTATGGAGGCCCGATGTTCCTGGCCATTCTCACCAGGTGGTCTTGCCCCGGCGTCGGGAGAGTCCTCTCAGCGGCTGGGCCAACTGGAACGGCCGCTTCCTAGCTGGAGACCGCGGCTTCCGAAGCCGACAGGGGGCGCCGGTTTGGAGCTCCCAGGCTCCCGATGTTGAAATCGGCGCCGCCCGCTCCGCTCCGCTACATTATGCCCACCCTCGTATCTCCTGACGAGGGTTCGAGCATGTGTTTACGCTGACGCCACAACATTTTGGTAATTAAATTCTGATGTTATATCTATAATTTTATCAAAAATTTGGGGTTTGTCAAAATGCGGAGCGTAAATATTTATCATAGTTAGTGGGGTTGCATAAATTTCTCCCGAAACTATAATATACCCTCCCTCTTTATCTGATATAGTATTCTTTAATTTAAAAGGTATACCTTTTCGAATAAGAATAGCCGTACCTCTAGATTTAGAAGTAAATGAGGAGTAGTATGTTTGACCTATCCACTTCGCCTATAATCTCATTTGTGTTTGTTGTTTCATGTGCGTTTCCTGCAAAAGCATTATGTCGCTTTTCAAAGATCTTAGTTGAGCAAAAATTTTACCCCTCTTAATTGGTTCGTTGGCACCCCTTATGTTCCAACTACAGAATGTAATTCCTCCATTCTTTATTTGTCCATCGTCTTGCATTGTAAATCAAGATAGTATTCCTGAATCATATGATGCAACCAAATACCTCAGAATTCTGGGAGTTGGGTGGTCATCCCAAGTTATTAGATTTATATTGCATCTCCTTATTATAAAGTGCCTTAAAAAAAGAAAGAAAAAATGTGATATACAATTAATTACAAAAAAAATAAACAAATAAAAATCTTGATTGTGCTTAAAAAAAAAAGTGCTATTAAGGTATCTAAGAAAAGATACCTCAAAGACGAATAGCCATCGATGATGACAAAAAATTTATAGACTTCCGTTGATGTTGTTATACATTGAGCTCCTCCCCCTTGGTAGAGCCTCATAAAAAGTTACATACCGTTTCATATTTTGTCTTTTCTTATATGAATTTATCAAACCAGCACCAGTGAAAGCCGAAAGAAATCAGGAAAAGACATAAGAAGTAAAAAACCAAATATAAAACACAACATATACACGATTATATAAGTATATATGTCTTTCCAATTTATCTAATCTTAATCTAATCTAAACTTTACCATATATATCCACCCAGGATTCTTACATAATATCCCATTCTTTAACTACCATACAAGCAGGTACCAACACCATACAAGCAGGTACCAAAGGGTTAACTACCATACAAGCAGGTACCAAGGGGTTAAACTTTGAGCTTTTCATTCAAGGTGAAATATGGCCAGCGCTCTCAGAAAAACACATTCCAGAGAGATAAGCTTTGGAATTGTCTGGAAAGCTCCGCTATTTTAACCAGTTCAAAATTCTATCATAAGAATTAAAAAGTTCAATCTTCTTCCTTGTCGACAGCTTCCCCCGATGTTTTCTTTACGATAGCCTCTGCATACTTAAAAGCTTTTCCGGGATCTGTAAATGAGCGTTCAGTGCCGTTATAAGACACCTTCATTCTCCCAGGAAAAACAATCTCATATCTAACTCCGGGGACATCCTTCAGAGTGTGTCTTGCCGGTGTGAACAATTTCATTCTCCGGACGACCGCAGGTGGGTAATCATGGAAAATTTGAATATTATCCCCACAGCTTCTTCCCATGGGTAATCTTGTCAGCTTCTTCCCATGGGTAATCTTTCTCTATATAAATTCCACTGAAGAGATATCACGGAATTTCACAATTATCTGTCTTGAATAATTTGTTCCTCTTGCAACACGCCCAACTAGGTGAGCGCCCTCTATTCTTGGTTCTTCCGACAGTTCAAAGACATCTTTGAGTAAATCAGTAACGAAAGTACATGCTTGAGATTCATGGTACTCTCGGCGTTCTTCCACTCCAAGAATCCTCAGATTTTGTCTTCGAGATCTCGCCTCGAAGTCCAGTCATTCTTTCAAGTTTTTCCTCTTCCGTTTTCTGTGATTTTTTCTAACTCCTTATTTCCGTGACCATCTCTTTTATCTCATTCTCTATCTCTTCCATTATTTCATCCAGTTTTCCGATATCATCCTTCACATCTTTAAATTTCTTGTTATAGTCATATTCGATTCTAACACACTCTGACTTTAATTTTTTTAATCAAATTCCTTATATTACTTCTTCAGTTCTTTTAACTGACTGCAAGTATTATCAATTTTTTGAGAAATTCTCTCCATATTAGTCTCCTTACTCTGCTTATAATTTTCCATATGAGACTCCATACTCTGCATCTTTTCCAGTGTAATATTGAATGCAGCAGATATCTAAAAGCATTTGCTTTACCTCCTTCTCCTTCTTGTCTCCTTTTGTCGCCATTTCAAGCAGACACCCTTGGCAGTAAGATTCTTCTTCTTCTGAACCTACTTCTGTCGTTTGCAGAGTATCCAATGCTTTCTCGAGCTGAAGACTAATAGTGTTTTTCTTAGGTGCACTTGAGCTTTTTTTCTTTGCTCATTTAAAACTCCCGATTTTTACCGTTAAGCTCCCCGATTTTCACATCACCTTCTGATGATGTCACCTTTACACGACACCAAGCAGCTCCGGTGAGTTTAAAAAAAAATCGGTACTGACTTTAAAACGGCTTTTTTACGATTTTTGCGGGAGAGGAGCTCAATGCCGCGCCTTAGTTCTCCATGGCGCCACCGGAAGTCACCCTCTTCAATCTTTTGATTAAGATTTTCTTCCATGTTTATCTTCCAGGCTTCCAGTACTTCGTGTACAGAGGCTGTGACATCTTCTTTAATTTTTTCTTTAAAAGATTGCAGTTCTTCCTTAAATTTTCTGTTTACGTTTTTTCAATTCTTCCATTATATTTGTGATTTCTTGTGCGAGGAAACTTCTTAGTTCTTCAACATCTGTTTTTTTTCCTTCTTTGAGACATCTTCCTGGGACAATGTTAAAACTGAGCCTGAGGCTTCAGTCGGGCCTACTTCTTTGGGCTTGCCGGTTTTTCTCGTCTTGGCGGGGGTATGTTGCATAGACATACCACCGGTGTCACGCACCTGATGACGTCACATGCTTATTGCAAGCAGCCGGTGCTGTTGTCTGCAGGTAAATCCCGTTCTTTTCCCCCGTTTTCAAACAAATGTTTGCGGAGCTAGTCGGCGCGAGTCTCCCTTACTCCATAGCGCCACCGGAAATTGTGTTATTGTTCTATGTCTGTATGAAACTTGAGAGTCTTCAAGGTACAACAGAAGTCTTTATTCCATTAACTCAATGCTGGCAGCAAGACAATTATAATGGCTGCAATCACACAATCTGACTCGCACTCACATTGTGTACAGACAGAGATAACTACGTACAAAACATCTCCCTTGTCCCGTGCAGCACCACCTGCTGCATGGGAGCAATGGGTCCTCCCACCCCACACGATCCACCAAACATCACGCTCCCCTTTTCCAGTTTGAACGTCTATTCCTGGCGAGTTCGTCTGTCGGAAACTTCGTCAGGTCTGGGGAGGAGCAAGTCAGGCACTCCAGTATCCACATGATTCAGCACCGGGGTGTCCGACTGCTTGGTTCTGGTCAGGTTCTGCGCAGTCTTCGCTGGAGGGACGCGACTTCCTAATTGGTCATCATGCCGTCGGCAGTGTCCTTCTTGTCCTTGGACGGTGTACATTTTGGTTCCAATGTGAGCCATGATCCTGCCAGTGCACCATTTGCTTTGCTTGGCCTTATAAGTGTGGTAATATACGTTGTCGCCAATGTCGAATTTGGATTTGTTCGACATCGTTGGCTGAGTGTGCGCCGTATAAGAGTTACTGGTCAGGTTCAAAACCGATAGGGGAGGGCGCACTTGACATCCGAGCATCATCTCCGCTGGAGTTTGACCGGTAGGGCAGTTTGGAACGGTTCGATATTGCTGTAAGAAATCGTGCAACGTCCCTGTTGCTCAATAGCCGAGGGGAATGACCCAAGGAGTGGCCCGGGACCGTCCAAGGACGCCCCCCCCCCCAAGAACCCGAGGCACGAAACGGACAGGAGGGCGCACACGGTGGCCAGCCCAGGTGCACACCATGCCCGGCACAGGAACAGGCAACTGCACAACAGGTGCAGAGGACGGAGTAGCCACTGGAGGAGGTAACCTGGACGGAGGGCGCCCTCACTTACGGGGCCGACGTACCAGCACCGGCCGATCAATGTCAATATCGTCCGGTTTCAGCCGCGCAACCGAAAGAGTCTCATGCCGACCCTCCATGTCCAGGACGAATGTGGACGAGCCATGCTCTAGGACTCGGACGAGACCCTCGTACGGATGCTGGAGGTGTCCGATGAGCATCCCTACGCAGGAAGACGAACTGGCAGTCCTCCATAGCAGAGGGAACATGCGGACGGAAGGACCCATGACGAGACATGGGCACCGGCGCCAGCTTGCCCACAGTCTGCCGAAGACGTTGCAGAGTGTCCGAAGGCTGCTCCACCTGGCCCCGTGCTGGCGGGACGAACACCCCGGGCACCATCAACGGGGACCCATACTCCAACTCGCAGGAGGAGGATGCCAAGTCCTCCTTGGTTGCGGTGCGGATCCCCAGCAAAACCCATGGGAGAGCGTCCACCCAGTCCGGATAATTGAGCCGTGCCTTCAGGGCATCCTTGAGTTAGCGGTGAATATGGCCGGTCGCCGCAGGAATCACTGATGACCGGCCCCTTCGTTTCCCGAGAACGAACAGAGTGGGCGACATTACCTGCCTGCAGCTCCCCAGCGATGATGATAATAGCACCAACCCCCTCTGCTGACGTCTGGTGCCCGGCATGCAAGGCCCGGCACCAGACGCAAGGTTCTCTGTTACGCCCTGTTGTGATATATGTTACATATACATCACAAGTTCCAATGTAATACATTCAATGATAGTACATTACAAATACATCAGATCTCCCCTTCACTTTAATTATATCACATCTCCCCTTTCACTTTAATTACATCACATCTCTCCCAAATATCCACATAAGGATTTACACTCAATTTATACTACTCAATTAAGAGTGCCGCTGTTTTTTTTCACTTTAACCTCAAACTCTAGAAACTCTATCAAAGGGCCTGTGTCGTTGCCGTTTGCCCCTGTCCCACTTAGGAAACCTGAACGGAAACCTCTGGAGACTTTGCGCCCCACCCAAGGTTTCAGTGTGGTCCCCGGAGGTTTTTGTCAGTCTCCCGACCTGCTTCCACTACCTGCAACCTCCGGCAACCACCTGCAACCTCTGGGAACCGCACAGAAACCTTGGGTGGGGCGCAAAGTCTCCAGAGGTTTCCGTTCAGGTTTCCTAAGTGCGACAGGGGCATTAGCCTGCGACTGGGAGACTGGCTCTTGCCTCTCGCTGCATCTCAGTGCATCGTGTCTTCTGGGGACTTGCCACTTCTTGGAGACTATTTCTGGCTTCTGGGAGACTGGCTCCTGGGAGACTGGCTCCTCTGTCCAGTTTACTCACCTCTGGGAGACTGGCTACAGGTGGTCTATCCACGGCTACACAGGGGTCTATCCACTGCTACACAGGGGTCTATCCACGGCTACACAGGCTTCAGGTCTCTATCCTGGACTAGACGTCTCTATCCTGGATTAGACGTCTCTATCCTGAACTTACTCTCCGCCTGATCTCGTAGACTTGCTCCATCTAGGAGGCGGACTCCCCCTTCAAGCAGAAAAATCTTAGTCAATACTAAACAGTCAATACAAAATATTTTTGTTCTTTCAATTTCGTTTGTATATAAAAAAGAATTTATTGAAACTGTTGAATAACAAAAAACAGATTTGGTTTCGCTGAGAGAATAAAAAAAACTGCGGCAATCTTTTATACAGATGAAATATTGACTAGGAATATAGTCACCACAGATATGAAAGTAAAAGTCTGTACATTCACTGGCATTTCTTTTTCCCAGCCCTAGTCAACTTCACTGACTTCTCCAAGATAGGAAAATACAATTCTGCATTACTGTTATGCCCTCAAATGTATGAAAACATGCCCATTCAACACTACATGCTTTACTTATTCTTCTGCATAAGGATGCTTGTAAAAAAAAAATTAATCAAATTGTACAGCACAAGTGGAAAAATAAATTGCAGCTGTGGTGCGTGGGTCTCGACAGGAGGCACGAAGTCCAGTGTTTTGAGAAGCACCTTTATTATATTCCTCCCGGTTGTAGGGAAGACGAAACTAGAGGAAGATGGCACCCAAACCCCTGCCTTTTAAACTCCTGTGCCGAGGGGTTCGGCAGTATGATGGCACGACCCTTAGGAGCCGCCACACAGCGTTCCTTCTGTGTCCCTCTGCTCTGCTACTTTACACATCACAGGCACTGACATTTACAGTATATACATGTTCCATATTGTACCAAGACATTACATCTCCCTCTTCACTTTAAAGATTTTACATTCAATTCAATTCAACTTTATTGTAATTGCACAGATACAAGTATAGGTACAACGAAATGCAGTTTAGCGTCTGGTCATAGTCATAGTGCAAGATAGAAAAAAAAAGAAAAATACAGAACAAGCATACATTAGAGTAAGAAGAGTAGTGGTTAACAATGTGGATGGAGAGACCAAAGATATCTAGCGACGGGACTCCGAGTTCAGCAATGTAAGTGTGTTGTTGAAAAAGCTGTTCCTCATCCTGCTAGTTTGAGACCTGAGGCTCCTGTACCGCCTCCCTGATGGGAGGAGGGCAAACAGTCCATGGTTAGGGTGAGAGGGGTCCTTGATGATCTTCCTGGCCCATCTCAGACACCGTTTTCGGTGGAGGGCATCCATGGCAGGGAACGAGGCACCGATGATGTGCTGAGCGGTTTTCACCACCCGTTGTAGTGCCTTCCTATCCGTTGCAGTGCAACTGCTGTACCATACCGTGAAGCAGGTGGTCAGGATGCTTTCGATGGTACAGCGGTAAAAGTTGGTCAGGATGAGGGATTACGTGAAGAACCCGCTCAGTGCGCAGGCGCGGCATACTTCCAAGCAGCGGTGTGGAATCACAGATAAACACAGTTAATTGAAGTAAACATAGTAAAGATAAGGAGACATCAATTTATTAGTTTGATCCATATAATGAGGGTGGGAGCGGAGGGCACGTAATCCCTCATCGTAACTCCTCATAAAATACAGATCAAACTTCAAACTGGTAAGTTCTTGTTTAATCTTACTATTTTACTTCGGATTCACGTGAGTGACTACGTGAAGATTTCAAAGCTCTGTGATTTCAAACCGTGTAACAGTTTTATTTCACTCACTGCCGAAGTTCTTGAGGGAGGAAGTGTTATCGTAATCAACCAATGAATCTGTTTTTCAAGAAACAAAAAGGTATTTATTAACAATAACAAAAATAAATTGCTCCCCCGGGCTTAAATTAAATATTTGCAGCTTCTAATATCTTTGCTGTAAATAAATCAGGTTTCATCAACGGCTTATTGTAAAATGTTCTGAATGTTGTTTCCCTCGACCATCCTGCCGTATTTAGTATGAGGTCAATAGGTACATCCATTCTCGCTGCCGTTGATGTAGATGCTGCCCTAGTGGAATGAGATTTAAAGGTATTAATATCTATCCCGGCAGCTTTCAGTACCTGTTTTAGCCATCTTGAGATGGTTTGGCTTGTTACCCGGCCATGAGGTTTCTTGTGGCTGACCCATAAGGCTTGTTCACTCCCTCTGATGTTGTGGGTTGTGTCTATGTACTGTTGTAGATGGGTCACGGTCGTGGCTCTGGTGGGTAGGCCCGGAATACCACTAGTGGATTAGCTGTTCCTGGCCTGCTTTGTTTCACCAGACCTTGTAGAATGAATGTGATCTGATCTGGGGTAGTCACCATGCTGTCCAGCCTCAATTTGTGTAGTGACTGGACCCTCTGAGCGGATACGAGTGCCATCAACATGAGCGTCTTTAGTGTAGTTTGCTCGAGGCCGAGGGATCTGGCTGGTGGCCATTCCCTGAGGTATGTCAGGACCACACTGATGTCCCAAATATGGGTATACCTGGGCTTAGGGGGCTTGATATTATAAATGCCCCTCATCAGTTTTACCACCAGTGGATGGGATCCCATTGCCTGTTGTCCTGCAGGTTTGAGGTAAGCAGAAAGAGCACTTCGTGCTGTGTTGACGGCACTGTAGCTGATCCCTTCATGATGGTGGCCAGGAACTCCAGTACGTTGGTGACTGTTGCTGTTGTATATGTTGTCCCTGTTTCCTGGCAGTACTTTTCCCATTTTTTGATGCTGGTTAAGTACTGCCTCTTGGTGGATGTTCGAAGGGATGCCGACATGGTGGTGATGGTTTGTTCGGACAATCCCAGTTCCAGGTAAGGTCTGTTCAAAACCTGCAACCCAGGAGTTTAATGTCTCTATGGCATGGGTGGCTTATGCCTGATACTGGGTGGGTTAATAATCCTGGATTACTGGGAAATACCATTGGTGATTCTACCACCATGTCATGTAGAACTGGGAACCATGGCTGTGTAGGCCAGTCGGGCACCATCAAAATACCAGAAGCAGAGTCCATCTGTATTTTGCGTAGTACCCGACTGATGAGGCAGAAGGGGGGAAAAGCATAGAAGAAGAAATTTCCCCAATCCAGCGTGAAGGCATCTACCGCTGCTGCCTCTGGGTCTGGTTCCCAAGCGACATACATAGGTAACTGGTGATTTAGTCTTGATGCAAATAAATCGATATCTGGCGTTCCATATTGCTTAATAATTTTAGCAAATACTTTAGGGTTTAACATCCATTCGATATTATCATTGAATTTGCGTGACCTGGTGTCTGCCACTGTGTTTAGTTTACCTGGTAGATAGGTAGCTGAGAGCCAAATATGTCTTTCGACACACCATTGCCAAATCATATTGACCAATTTGTCGCATGATAATGATTTTATGCCGCCCATATGGTTAATATAAGCCACCACTGTAGTATTATCAATTTGTAACCGAACATGCAAGTGCTGCATATTGGATACATATGCTTTTAAACCATAAAAGGCGCCCAACATCTCTAAATAGTTAATGCCCAGTGTAAATAGTAATGATGACTCTGGGTAAGTCCATCTACCACCTGTGCTGGATATGGAGTTAGTTGCTCCCCATCCTTGAGCACTGGCATCTGTTTGAAGCACTAAAGTAGGGTTAGTGATGATAATAGGGCTGAAACTATGCCAAACATTTTTTGCCCACCACTGTAGCTCTGATATTGCTTCAGTGGGTAATTCCATGACACGGTCATAGTGACCTCTATGTCGTTTTAGTGCCTGTACCTTTGCTCTTTGTAAATTTTGATAGTGCAAAGGTCCAAATTGTGAGCCGGAAATGCTGTTACCATTTTCCCAATCACTCTTGCTACTTGTCGAATAGTTGGTCGTTTGTTGACCATTAAATTATTGCATGATTGTGCTAATCCAACCATTTTTTCCTTCGGCAAGGTAACAGTCATATGGTCTGAGTTAATTGTGAAACCCAGGTAGTCCATAATGGTGGAGGGATTTAACTTAGATTTATCTGGATGTAGGACGAACCCCAGAGTTTCGAGGAGCTGTTTTGTAGCTGATACTGCTGTCACAGCCAGTTCCATGGTTTTTCCTACTATCAGAATATCATCTAAATATGCCATGACAATATGTTTTTGTTTTCTTAGTATTGCCATGGCTGGCTTCAATATTTTGGTGAATAATCTTGGGACTGAAGTTATATCATTGGGCAATGCTTTGTACTGCCACTGCTGCCCCAACCAGATACATTTTAGGTTTCTGCAATGATCCTTGTGTATGGGTATTAGATAGTAAGCATCTTTAAGATCAATGCTTGCCATGAAGTATCCTTTGGAAATCAGTTGTCTGGCAGTAACAAATGTTTCCATTTTGAAATGTATATACTTAACAAACTTGTTTAGTGATGTTAAGTCAATGATGATGCGACATCCACCATCTTTTTTGGTTTTAGTGAATATATTGGATACAAATTCCAAAGGTTCATGTTTGGTCTTTTCTATGACCCCCTTTGTGATGAGTCTCACCAGTTCAGCTTGTCCCTCACGTTTCTCTTTGACGGAGGGAGAAAATACCCTTTGGGGCCAATGTTGAACTGGCGGCGTTTTTTCTGATATGAACTGTATTTTATATCCACTAATGCTGTTGAGTATATACTTGTCACTCGTGACCGTACCCCATTCTTCTTTAAACAAGTGTAATCTCCCCCCTGTTAGTAAAGCACCCTTATTCTCTATATGCTGGTAGGAACCAGACCCACCTACCTCCATGGTTATTGGCGTTTCTGTTTCCTCATTTTCTTGAAGATTTTGTTCTGACGTGCTGGCGATGTTGGGGGGAGGCGCATTTTCCAGGGGGTCCGCTCCGGGCCCTGATCTAAAAAAGATCTTTGGGGATAATATGCGGACCCCGAGCGTTCACCAGTCCCATATTGAGGACGTCGACTGGTGGATGCCGTGGGTTGCTGCTGCTTGGGTACCGGAGGTCTTGGTTTGCTCGTCGCGGGGCCTGCCCTCATGAGGCCGAAAGTTTTCGCTGCTTCCTCCATGTCCTTCAGTTTTTTATTGAGATCTTTCCCAAATAGCAGAGCGTCCGTCTCCGCAGCTGGGGCTCTACACAACCCAGCAAATTTGGGATTGAGGGCAGGTCTTATGATTTCCCTCCGGAGATTGTTAATCTCAAACTGTGTGTTACACATTAATGCCAGCACATCCTGCTGGCAGGTATCCATCTCCGTGGTCTCCACGGAACGAGCAAAGGCTGTGATGGCCGACGTCAGGAGCCTGAGGATCCGCTGTAGTTTTAATTCTTGGGTTCGGATGTGTGACCCCACATGCCCCCAGATTTGGCTGTTTACACTTTTTACTTTGAGGGCCTCACAGTTTTCTGGTGCTGTGTATTGTTCTAGTACCTCAGAGAGCACCTTTTCCATTAAGGGTTTGTTCGAAAGATGGTTGATGCTGGCCGCCATTCTTTGTTCCAGCGGTGCTCCAGCCCGTGGGGTTGCTACAAAGCGGTCCACCACACCCAGCAGCTCTTCCTGCTCCTGCACCCCTTGCATACTCCCGAACTCGTCCGCCTGCCCCTGTTGCAGACCAGCCCAGCCCTGGTCACCAATGCTAGCCTCCAGTAATGAGGGAGCAGAGGGCAGTGCACAAGACACTGTGGAGGAGGTACCTGACCTTCCTCCCCGGGAACGCTCTTGCTGCGTGTCCCGCTGGAGCACCTGCTCCAGGAGCTGCTGAATGCAGCTCAGGCGACTGTCTCTCCTCCGTTTGGGTGGAGACATGTCCCCCTCCGATGAATCGGAAATGACCGGCCGGTTTGACTTCCTGGTCGATTTTCTCCCAGTCCGCCGTGCAGGTATTAGCGGGACTGGGCTCGGCTCGGTCTCGGGGATAGCGAAACGCTCTAAGAGCGACGCTGCCGCCAGTTGCTGCCCCGCTGGAATAGAACGCTCCTCTGGTGGAGTTAGAGCGGGGGCAGTTTTCTTGGAGAGTCTTTTTTGTTGTGTAGACATTTCTGCAAGCAAACACAACTTCACTCTCCTCCGTTAGTTTTGCACTCACGTGACTCCGAAGTAAAATCAGGGTGAACATGGTGAAAGTTATGTCGGGTATGCTAATCTAAACAGGTGTGTTTTGAGTTGTGATTTGAATTGATCGATAGTGTCCAGGTTACGGATGGGAGGTGGGAGAGTGTTCCAGAGACGTGGGGCAGAGCAGCTGAAGGCTCTGGCACCCATGGTGCTGAGTCTAAATGTGGGGACAGTTAAAATTGCAGCTGAGGAGGAACAAAGTGACCGGGAAGGAGTGTATGGTAGCAGCAGGTCAGAGAGGTATTGGGGAGCAAGGTGGTGTAGGGCTTTGAAGGTCAGCAGTAAAATCTTGTAGTTAATCCGGTGGTGCACAGGGAGCCAGTGGAGCTGAGTGAGGATGGGTGTGATGTGGTCCGATGATCTGGTGCGGGTGATGATCCGGGCTGCAGAGTTCTGAATGCATTGGAGGTGATGAAGAAGTTTATTGGAGGTGCAAGTGAGGAGGGCGTTGCAGTAATCGATGCGGGATGTGACCAGAGCGTGGATGAGGACTTTTGTATTGTCTTTGGAGAGGGAAGGGCGGAGTCTGGAGATGTTGCGGAGATGAAAGTATGCAGAACGTGTGATATGGGGGCCAAAGGAAAGTGTACTGTCCAGAATGACGCCGAGACTTTTGACATGGGTGGAGGTGGGTATGGGTGAGCCATCAACTGAAATGGTGAACGGGTGGGTTTTGGAGAGTGTGGACTTTGAGCCAATTAGCATGATTTCTGTTGTATTTCCCTTGAGTTTTAGAAGGTTGAGTGACATCCAGTTGCTGATAGCTTGCAGACAGGTGGTGAGGGCAGTTGGGGGAAAGGAGGTGTTTGGTTTTGTGGAGAGGTAAAGTTGTGTATCATCGGCGTAGTAGTGAAAATTGATTCAAAAATGACGGAGAATATTGCCAAGGGGTTGAATATAGATGATAAAAAGCAGTGGCCGCAGCACCGATCCCTGAGGAACACCATGGGTGACTGTGGCAGTTGTGGATGTGACTTTATTTCCCTGGATGAACTGTTTTCTGTCGTGTAGATAGGACCTGAACCAAAGTAGTGCATTGTTGTTGATGCCGGTGGCAGATAGACGTTCCAGAAGAATTGGGTGGGAGATGGTGTCAAAGGCTGCTGTGAGGTCGAGGAGGATCAGGATGGATAAGTGGCCGGTGTCAGCTGCGAGAAGGAGATCATTTGTAATTTTTACCAAGGTTGTTTCAGTGCTGTGATTGTGGCGAAAACCGGACTGAAATGGTTCATAGAGGTTATTGTTTTGAAGGTGGACTTGAAGTTGTGTCGTTACTGTCCTTTCCAGAAGTTTAGTGATGAATGAGAGGTTGGAGATGGGGCGGTAGTTATTTAGATTTTTTGGATCAGAACCTGTTTTTTTTAGAATCGGGGTGACAGAAGCTGTTTTGAGAGATGTAGGGACAGTAGCAGTTGATAGGGAGGAGTCAATTATGGACGTTATGATGGGTGAGATAGAGGGCAGACAGGATTTAACCAGGACAGTAGGGATGGGATCAAGCAAGCAGGAGGAGTTCTTGGACTTGGTGATGAGTTTAGTTATTTCTTCGACTGTTGGAAGCTGGAAAGTACATAGGGTGGAGAGTGGGGAGTCCAGTGTGGAAGTCCAGGGTGGGCTGTTGTGAGCAGAAGCTGAGAAAGAGTTCAATTGGTGATGAATGCTGTTGATTTTGGTACTGAAGAAGTCCAAAAACGTATTACACTGAGCAGTGGAGGTGAGGTGATTCGAGCTTTCAGGAGGCTTAAGTAGTTTGTTGACAGTGGAGAATAAAGTCCGAGTGTTATTTTCACTGTTGTTGATGATGTTGGAGTAGTAGGAGGATTTAGCAGCAGTCAGGGCATTTTTATATGAGAGAAGATGATCTGTATGCATTTGGTTAGTCCAGTTTTCTTTGTAAGTCTCTCCATTTTCATATGGCGGAGTTCAGGAGTGTACCACGGAGATGACCTGCTAAAAGAGACTGTACGGGTTTTCAGAGGAGCCAAGGAGTGATTACCTTCAAAACACTGATCACCCCATAATCAGGAAACCCAAATCACCTGTGCAGACAGAACACTAATAACCCCAAGATACGGACACCCAGTTCTGTTTTACTCCATTTATGGCCTTTTTTTTTTGTTTACTTTATTAGAAGTTAATACAGTACAAAACAATACAGTGGTACCTAATTTTAGGTGCCAACTATGTCATAACGTAATACATTCTATGTACAACCTCTAGTTTTATGTTTTTGAAAAGGAAGTAAGAAAAACAAAAAACAAAGAAAAATAGAGAGAAGAAAAAGGAAAAATAGATTGTAGAAAATAGAAAAACGTGAAGTGTGTATATAAGAAAAGAAAAAGTAGAAAGTAGAAATAGGAGAAAAAGATCCTTAAAAAGGAAATTTTCATATCTTTGTTCGGAGATGTAAATCTATCCACGACCTGACCTGAAATCAGTAATCTTTACGGTACCGCTGCATCACATGATTCCAAAAAGTCGATGAAAGGGGACCAACTCCTTAAGAATTGGTCATATTTATCTATTAGTCGGAGTCTCTTCTTCAAGGTGTGCTATGTCCATCATATTCCTAATCCACATTTTAATAGTTGGTATAGCTGTATTTTTCCAAAATTTAAGTATCAATTTCTTTACAATTATTAACCCATAATTTTAAAAAACTTTTTGGTCTTTATTTAAATTGATATCTTCTACTATTATTCCAAATATAATCCATTCCGTATTAGGTTCTATTCTTGACTTGAAGAGCTTTGTAAATATATCAAATATATCGCTCCAAAATTTATTCAACTTTGTACATCCTACAAATGAATGTGTTGTATTAGCATTTTGAAACAAACATTTATCGCATCTGGGAGAGACGTTTGGGTAGACTGTATTCAACCTCATTTTTGAATAATATAGTCTATGTAATAATTTAAATTGAATTAAATTATGTCTTGCATTAATGGAACAATTATGTGTGTTCATCAGATGCTTATCCCATCTATCTTCCGGGATCTTTATCAGTAGTTCATGTTTCCAATCTTCTCTTAGTGCCTCTGTTGAGGGTAATTCTCTATTTAATATACTATTATAAAAATATGATATTAGTTTTTGTGAATCTTCTTCTTCGAGTCCGTTGCAATCTCAGATGTCGTTCTGCCAGTATCTGGCGCAGGTCACAGCTGGTCGGGTTGGTTCAGCCAGGTCCTGGGGGCTGCACTGGGGGGCGTCGTCACACTCCAGTAGGTGGGACATTGTCTGTACTGCTCCACAGCTGCATGTGTCTTCTGCCTGGTAGTTCCATGCTTTCATAAGTGCTTTGCACCTCCCCTGCTCCACTCGTAATCTGTTGAGGGTCTTCCAGGTTGGCCATGGGAGGTCGTGCCTGCTGGCGAGGCATTCAGTCGGAGTGATTCCTCTCTCCATCCAGTCGTGGGCTCGTGTGTTGAGCTGGTTCCATTCATCTTTCCAGATGTTGGTCCTTGCTGTTTCTTTGGTTGTCTGGAGAGGTGGGACTGTCTGCAAGAAACTGGCTCTGGATTTCAGTCGGGGTGGAGGTGCTGTGTGTCCGTGCAGGGGGTGCCTGGTATCGATCTCCTGTGCTCTCCGCTCGTCTTGGGCGACGATGGATCGTCTGATATGGGGGGGGGGGGGCAATACCAGCTAGGGTGTAGAGGCACGGGACTGGTGTTGTCTTTATGCATCCCGTGATAATGCGGCAGGTGTCGTTGAGGGCTGTGTCAACCAGTTTTGTGTGGTGGGAGCGGCTCCAGCTTGAGCACGCGTATTCAGCTGTGGAGAAGTACAGGGCTAGGGCAGTTACACGGATGGTTGGTGGATCAGCGCCCCAGTTTGAGTTTACCAGTTTGCGCAGGATGTTGTTGCGAGTGTTGACCTTGGCTTTGGTGTTCTGAAGGTGGGTTTTGAAAGAGAGTGTCCTGTCGAGTGTGACTCCGAGGTACACGGGGTGGAAGTGGTTGGAGAGTTTGTGGCCATCCCATGAGACGCTCAGTTGTTTTCCTGCATCTCGATTTTTAAGAGGAAGCTGCATAGTTGGGTTTTTGATGGGTTGGGTTTCAGGTGGTTGTTATTGTAGTAGGTTGTCATCTCTTGGAGGGCGCTTTCCAGGACAGACTCGATCTTCTGGAAGTTCTCTGGGTGGTTATGCAGAGGTCATCAGCATAGATGAAGCGGCGGCATTGTGGGGGAAGTGGCAGTAGATGTTGAAGAGGAGGGGGGCCAGTATGCTGCCTTGTGGTAGGCCATTCTTTTGGGCTTTCCATTTGCTCTTCTTCTCGTTTAGTTGAACGAAGAAGCGCCTGTTGTTGAGAAGGCTTTTGATGACTTGGCACAGGTCGAGGTCACCAGTCATGTCAAAAAGTTTCCTGATCATGGAGTTTTTGTGAATCAGCCTTAATATTCATTGCTTCTTCTAAAGGGTCTAAAAATATAGTTTGAAATCTATGTATATATTTCTTCATAAAGTCACATATCTGTATATATTTAAAATATTGATTATCATTCAGTTTAAATTTTGATTATAATTGTTGAAATGATAACAATTTGCCCAATTCATACATATCTCCTACTATCCTAATCCTCAGTCTATCCCATTGTTTATATGTTTTGTCGATAAGAGATGGTTTGAATGCAGGATTGTTCAATATTGGGGTTAGTACTGATAGATTATTTAATTTCAAGGATAATTTTATTTGTTTCCAAATTCTTATTGTATTGTGAATAATTGGGTTCTTCTTATATGTTATACTATTCAATTTTATCGGTGAGAACAAGATCGTTCCTATATCGTACGGGAAACACTCCTCTTTCTCCATTCTTATCCACTCCGACTGGTGAGTGGAACTATCCAACCAGTAGATTATGTTCTTAATAGGCACTGCCCAGTAGTAATACGTAAAGTTAGGTAATGATAAACCCCCAACTTCTTTAGGTTTACACAAATGCTTTCGTTGAATTCTGTGTGCTCTATAATCCCATATAAAATTAGTGATATTAGAATCTAGTTTTTTGAAAAAATATTTTGGAATATATATTGGGATCGCTTGGAACAAATATATTAATTGTGGTAAGAAAGTCATTTTTATAGCGTTAATTCTACCTATCAATGAGAGCGGGAGCGTTTTCCAAAATTTTATCATATTCAGTTTATTTAATAGTGGCATAAAATAGTAAGATTAAACGAGAACTTACCAGTTTGAAGTTTGATCTTTATTTTATGAGGAGGAACGTTGAGGGAATACGTGAAGAACCCCGCTTACGACGCATGCGTGTCATCCTTCAAAGCAGCGGTGTGAGGTCACGGATACACTATAATGACCTAAGATAGTAAGATTATTAAAGAGATACCAGTTTAAGATATGACGATATGAGGGTGGGAGCGGAGGGCACGTATTCCCTCAACGTTCCTCCTCATAAAATAAAGATCAAACTTCAAACTGGTAAGTTCTCGTTTAATCTTACTATTTTACTTCGGAGTCACGTGAGTGACTACGTGAAGATTTCAAAGCTCTGTGACCTCATGCCGTGGAACGAGTCCATGCTTCACAACTGCCTTGGTAGTTTGGGAGAAATTGTTACTGATATTCAAGAAATACATTCATACCAATTTTTATACGTAAATGATAAATAATATTTATTAAATCAAATCATAAACCTTGTAAGCTTCAGGTATAAATTATATAGAACTTAAAATTTTCCCCGAAAACGTTCCTTCATTCCTAACTGGTTTGTTGTAAAATCTCTGAAACGTTTCTCTGATGACCATCCTGCAGTCCTGAGGATTTGGTCCATCGATACCTCAAGGCGATTAGCTGCCGATGTAGCTGCAGCCCTGGTGGAGTGAGATTTGAATACATTAGTGTCCACTCCCGCCTTTATTAAGCCATATCTCAGCCACCGCGAAATAGTCTGGGTCGAGACTCTATGGTACGGCTTATGGCTGATCAAAAGAGCCTGTTCATTGCCTCTGATAGCCTTTGTTTTGTCAATATATAACATAATGTGTTTCACTACACAGAGGCGTTCGTCCTCCGGATAGGCTATGAATTCTATGACCTGACCCGCTGATCCTGGTTTATTTTGCTTAATAATGTCCTGGATCACAAATATCAAAGTTCCTGTCGCCACAGTCAAGCTATCCAATCTTAATTTCTGCAATGACTGGACCCTTTGCGCTGTGACCAGCGCCATTAGCATTACCATTTTCATAATGAGTTTTTTCAGAGTTAAAGCTGTAGCCAGCGACCAATTCCTTAGCATGGTTAGGACCACACTCACATCCCAGATTGTGCTGTATCTAGACCTTGGTGGGTTGGTGTTAAAGATGCCTCGTAACAGTTTTACTACTAGAGGATGTGAGCCCACAGCCTGTCTTTCTGTGCCTTGCCATAGATAAGTCGACAATACACTTCTAGCACTATTCACCGTGCTGTAACTGAGTCCTTCATAGTGCAGGCTGGTGAGAAATTCTAGCATAGTTGGAACATCCATCTTCCTGTGGTCCAGATTGTTATTCTGGCAGTACTTAGTCCATTTCTTAATATGACATAAATACTGTTTTTGAGTCGAAGTTCTCTGTGCTGCTGTGATCATGTCCACAGTTCTATCAGATAGACCCATGTCCCGAAGCGGGTCTTTCAGAGTCTACAAACCAATAAATTCAGATAATTATGGCAAGGATGGCTATCCTGAGTCACCAGATGCACAAGCAACTGAGGACTATGTCTTAAAATACTACATGGTGTTAGCACCAAATCCTGTAGCACCGAGAACCATGGTTGGGTAGGCCAATCAGGTACTATGAGAATCCCAGATGCCGAATCTTGTTGAATTTTCCGTAGTACCCGATTGATGAGGCAGAAAGGAGGAAATGCATAAATGAACCATTTCCCCCAGTGCAGTGAGAATGCATCTGTAGCTTCTGCCCCAGGATCTGGTTCCCATGACACATACCTTGGTAATTGATGATTTAACCTGGATGCAAAAAGATCAATATCCGGCATTCCATACTTTGCTGTGATTTTAGCAAATATCGTTCTATCTAACATCCATTCCGTATTTTCATTAAATTTTCGTGACCTGGCGTCTGCCACTGAATTAAGTATCCCTGGTAGATACGTAGCTGATAACCAAATATTCCTTTGGATGCACCATTGCCAAATAGAGTTTGCTAACTCATCACAGGATGTTGATATATTTCCACCCATATGATTTATATATGCCACCACCGTGGTATTATCTATCTGCAATCTAACATGCTGGTGTTTCATTCCCGAGCAATAAGATTTTAGACCATAAAACGCACTCAACATTTCTAAGTAATTTATACCCTTAGTGTTAAGTAGGTTAGTTTCTTGTATATTCCATCTCCCTCCACAGCTCGAGATGGTATCCGTTGCACCCCAACCAATTGCACTGGCATCTGTTTGCAATACCATAGATGGGTTGGGAAAAATTATTGGGTTGGAGCTATACTTAACATTGTGTTCCCACCATTGTAGTTCTTTTATGGCTTCAATTGTTAGCTCCATTGGCCTATCAAAATGGCCTCTATTATTTTTGAGTGCTCTAATTTTTTCTCTCTGTAAATTTTGGTAATGTAATCGTCCAAATTGAATGGCAGGAAACGTGGCTACAATTTTCCCAATAATCCTGGCTACCCGTCTGATGGATGGTTTAAAGGTATTAATAAGCTCTGTGCAATCCTTTTGTAACTCCGTAGCTTTCCCTATAGGACAGACCCACCTACCTCCATGGTTATCGGTGGAAATTTAGTTACTTTCTTGGTTTCAACCGTGGTTGCGGAGGGCCTTGAGGTTGAGGGTGGGGTAGATGTTGAAGTGGAGGCTTGCGCATCTTCCACAGTGGGCGTCCCGGGCCAACCCCTAAAAAAGGCCGCTGCTGCTGGTTACCTCTGGCCTCTCTCCAATTTCTAGTACTATAAGTATAAGTACTACCTTTTTTAGGAGGCCCATAAGGTTGATATCGTTTGCCAAAATATCCGTTGGCCGCTCTGATTAGGCCCAAAGTCTTGGCCTCCTCTTCCAAATCTTTGACCTGTTTCGACAGGTCACCCCCAAACAACAGTGTTTGGGGCTTTATAGCTTTTTGCTTGCACAGGATTGCAAACTTTGGATCCAGAGCTAGCTGAATAGCCCCCTTCCTTATATTATTAAGTTCAAATTGAACGTTGCAAAAAAGCGCTAAAGCATCTTTATGGTCATTCGTCATGTCTACGTTCTCTAGCGTACGGCCCAAGGCTGTTATGCCCGCCGAGAGACCTTTCAGAGCGTTTTGAATTTTTATATCCTGACTCCTGATTGCCTGACCAACGTGTCTCCAAATACTTCGGTTAACACTGTGGGTCCATCTCTAGTTCAGAATCTGACACAGGCAGCCCTTCAACACCTTCCGAGGAGGATGAAATGTCAAGCAGCCCTTTATGGTAATCTGCTGAGGGACTTACACCTTTGCCACTGTGGCTATCGTCCATATCCTGGAGCCTGCCACTCTGGAGAAGTTCCTCCAACAACCGCTCCAGCCGACTTACGTGCTAGTCACTAGTCGATCGCGGGTGTTTAAATTTATCCAACTGCTCCTGCCGACCTTCGTGCTCTCGGGCACTAGTCGCATGCGGTTTTTGCCGCAGCCGGTCCCCATGCCTCCGGGCACTGGTCGCTCCCGGCCACCCCATATAATTATGCCATTGGTCGCATTCCCGGTACTCCCCGGCAACTGTCGCTGACGGCCGAACATGCTGCAGCCACTCGTACCGGTTTCCCAGCTCCGCGAAAGTGGCCGCTGCTGGCTGCGCTATATCCTGCAGCTGCTCATTCTTACTCTGGTATCGGTAAGTATTATCCGGAGGCTGTTTCTGCACATCACTTTCGCAGTGATGTACTTTGCGCTTTGCCTTCCCGGCCGGTCTAGGATTTGATTTTCCCGGCGCGGGGTTTAAATCCGGCACAGCTGATGTCTCCATACAAGTTGCCTGTGCCGGCGGCTGCTGCTGCAGGTCCCCGGCACCTTTGTCACTGACGTCCTGCAGTTTCTTTACAGCCTTTCTACGCGTTGCTCTGTCCATTTCCTACACAGGGTGAAATGCAGAGTCACTTACCTGCCGTCCGTCGGCTTTTTCAGTTCTCCCGTTCAAGGGGACGTCCTCCCCAGGTGCGACTCGTTCAATGCGTGTATGCGATATGACACGCATGCGTCGTAAGCGGGGTTCTTCACGTAGTCACTCACGTGACTCCGAAGTAAAATTCCTGCCGTAAGTCCTTTTAAGGCTTTCTGGATGTTAAGATCATGGTTTCTGATGTCCTTCCCCATATGCTTCCAAATGCATTGATTAACACTGGGTACTTGTAAGGCATCACAGTTTCCAGGTGGCAGATGTCTGGCCAGTGTCTCCGTGAAAATTTGCTGTTGTAATTGATGGCCAGACATGTAATTGATACTGCCTGCCATCCTGGAATCCAAGTCTGCCCCAGTTTGACTTGGTTTGAAAAATTCAGCCACCATATCCAGCAGTTTATCCTTTTCACCAGATTCCTGATCATGTAATCCTGTATGATCAGGGTCTGGCCCATCAGGGTCCTGCCCACTCTCCTCTGAAGAGTTTGAGATATCTGGGGGTCCCTCACGGGGTACCCATGTGGGGCTTGCCTGCCCACTGTGGCTAGTCTCCACATTCATGGGACTGCCACTATGAAGGAGCTCCTCTAGCAGCTCCCTTAAACGGTCTTTATGTTCAGCAGCACTTGCCGTTTTTTGCTGCTCCCATTCCTGCAGCCTTTCAGCAGACTGCTGCTCTTTCCTGTTTCCCTGTTGTTCCCGTCCCTAGTACTCACGGGCACTAGTTTGCGGGCTTTCCTCGTCCCGCCGCTGGCCATACCGGTCCTGTCTGTAGGTCCACCATTGTTCCCGGTCAGCTGTTGGTCCGGGCTGCTCCTCCGTACGCAGGCACTCATAGCGGGTTTGTTCTGTGTCTCGCACCCGCTCCGTCCTGCTGCGCTCCAAGTCGGGCGTCTCTTCCAGATGGTGAGTCTTCTGCTGAGCTTTACCTTCCGGCCGCGAAGTAACTTTCGTCGGTGCCGGAACGATTTCTGGCACAGCTGATTCCTCCACTGAGGTGTCTAGTGCCGATGGCTGCTGTCTCTGCCCCGCATTCATGCATTCACCGCGTTCCGTGGGCAGCTTCCTTCAGACCGCTTTCGTTTAGCTCTGTCCATTTCTCCTGTGGGATAGCAAAACCCACAGAGTCCGTTAACTGCCTTTTGCTGGCCCTTTTTTCTTCTCCCGTTAATGGGGGACGTCCTCCCCCCTCCTGTTGACTCGTGCAATGCGTGTAGCAATATGACACGCATGCGTTGGAAGCGGGGTTCTTCACGTAGTCACTCACGTGACTCCGAAGTAAAACTATGGGTTTTGCCCTGTGAGTTTATGTGAACCATACTCATTGAATTAATGAACAGGCCTATTATTTTGTTTGAAGCGGGCTTTTACTATTGTATCTCATAAGCATATTTGATGGATTAGTTCAAATTGCTCAGCATCATATCTGGTAAAAGGATTATAACAATTGTGATTGAATTGTTGTTGGAGAAATTAGTTAATTCATGTTAATGTCATAATTAATCCTCCCCATTGGAACAGAAACTCAACCACGTGATCATAATTTTTATACACCTTTGGTTTTGTATATTAACTCCTGTCCTGATCCTATACCCACCTTTCTCAGCTGTGAAATGAAACAGGATTATGTCCTGTTGACTTCTTGACCTGCAAGTGTGTTATACAAGCTAGTCCTAGTACAATGGAGATGTGGGGAAAGAATATCTAGCTTGTTTCAGTGGAATGCAAAATAAGTGGGCTGCTTTCACTAATGATCTCAACTATGGGAATGCTGTTGGAGGTGCATTATTTGATGCAAATGGATAGAATCCTATCAAGCTCCTGCCTTGCATCTAGTTGAAAACTTTGGGACATGAGTAGATGAGTTACTACAACCCCTGACCAGCTCTTGTAGTCACAGTAATTGTGTTTGATCTAGTTGAGTTTCTGGCCAGTGACGACCCCAGAATGTCGGTGTGTCTTGGCAATGCTAATGCAAATGAACCAACTATATGCGGTTTGATTCTCTTTTCTTGGAGCTGATCTTTGATATTTAGGTGTATGAATGTTACTTGTCACTGTTCAGCCTACGCTGAATGTCGTCCAGATTCAGCTGAATTCTGGACATGAACTATTCAATTTTCTAAAGATTATAAAGTGATAGTGTGGAAACGGGCCTTTCTGCCCAACTTGCTGCTCACACCGGCCAACATGTCCCAGGTACATTAGTCCCACCTGCCTGCGTTTGGTCCATATCCCTCCAAACCCCTATCCATGTACCTGTCTAACGGTTTCTTAAATGTTGGGATATTCCCAGCCTCAAAGACTTCTTTTTCGTTTTATCCTCATGCCCATCCTTCTGTGCTTTGGCTATGCCGAGCCAAATTCGTGCTTGTTGGTAGCCTAATTTATCTTTGTTTATACGTTTCTTAACGGCATCATTTAATATTGCGGACATTAGTTTAGAACAAATGTCCACCAATAATTTACCACTAAACCCTTAGTCCCTTTTCCACCTCCGTAGGTGTTTACAAATTTTTTTGCTATCTATAAACATGCATTTTTCATCGCTTTCGTAATTTTTTGAGTTTGTCGAACCCATACTCCCCACCTTCCCGTTAGTACTTACTGCTTCCTGTGGTCAAGTCGCACTCGACTCACTCGACTCTTGAAGTCCCAGACTTCTGTCTTACGGCCGCGCCGTTTGGAGAAGTGGTCGCACTACTCTCTGAATCTTGTCCTAGACAATTTATTTTTCCCTGCCAGGTCCTGCACAGGTCAGTGGGAAATCAAACAATTCGACAAAATCAAATTACTTAACCCGGGGGCTCCTTCCTACGGAACATTCAGTTTTATCTCGGTCGTGTCGATTGGACCCCGTCACGCTGTTTCCATCTTCCGTAAATCCTTAAAGTGAGCACTCTTGCTTTATTGGAAGAAGATAACAGAGGTATTGGGGCCCCACATTGGGCGCCAATTATGTTAGAAATATTTTCCCAACAAACGACAGTCGCAGCAATTGAAATACAACTGAATGTTTAATACATGAGAGAGGATCACACAGAGTACAGGAGTCTGAACGAGTCTCTCTCCCGCAGCAGCGCACCACTCATTCCTTTATACAATGGAGTAAACAAGGACGTATCGACCACAACTTAATCTCATCACGCAGGTATTGACCACAACTTAATCTCATCACGCAGGTGTGCAAAGTACAAAACCACAGTCAGCACATAATGTCATCCCAAGATAGATTTATCGCTTACTTGCATGCGCTGTGGTTGCCCCTTATCCTGTTTACTCTGTCCCTTTCGCAAGGGGTCAGCAATAGCAGTGAGCAAAGTCTACAAGCAAGCATCTGCTTGCCCATACATTATTCTATGGGAATGCTGTTGGAGGTGCATTATTTGATGCAAATGGATATAATAGTAAGATTAAACGAGAGCTTACCAGTTTGAAGTTTGATCTGTATTTTATGAGGAGTTACGATGAGGGTATTACGTGAAGAACCCGCTCAGTGCGCAGGCGCGGCATACTTCCAAGGTGTGGAATCACAGATAGACAAAGTTATTTTGAAGTAAACATAGTAAAGATAAGGAGACATCAATTTATTAGTTTGATCCATATAATGAGGGTGGGAGCGGAGGGCACGTAATACCCTCATCGTAACTCCTCATAAAATACAGATCAAACTTCAAACTGGTAAGTTCTCGTTTAATATTACTATTTTACTTCGGAGTCACGTGAGTGACTACGTGAAGATTTCAAAGCTCTGTGATTTCAAACCGTGTAACAGTTTCATTTCACTCACTGCCGAAGTTCTTGAGGGAGGAAGTGTTATCGTAATCAACCAATGAGTCTATTTGTAGAAAAACACAATGGTATTTTTTAAACAATTACAAAAGAATTAAGTTGCTCGCCTGGGCTTAAATTAAATATTTGCAGTCCGTAAATCTTTACTGCAAATAAACCAGGTTTTGCCAACGGCTTATTATAAAAATTTTGAACGGTCGTTTCCCCCCCCCCCCACTATCCTGCTGTAGCCAGGATGTGGTCTATAGGCATGTCCATTCTTTAGCCGTCGACATGGATGCTGCCCTGGTGGAATAAAATTTGTACATGTTAGTGTTTATCCCAGCAGTTTCTAGCACCTGCTTGAGCCATCTCGCAATGGTTTGGCTCGTCACCCGACCATAAGGTTTTTGTGACTGACCCACAAGGCTTTTCATCTCCCTCGAATATTTTGGTTGTGTCTATGTAGGATAGTAGGTGGGTCATGGCACATAACCGTGGTTCTGGTGGGTAAGCCACGACTGGATTAGGTGTTCCTGGTCTCTGTTTGATCAGTCGCTGGATAATGACAGATCTGGTCTGGAGCTGTGATCATGTTGTCCAGTCGCAATAGGTGTAGTGACTGGACCCTCTGAGCGGATACAAGTGCCATCAACATGAGCGTCTTTAGTGTAGCTTGCTCGAGGCCGGGGGATCTGGCTGGTGGCCATTCCCTGAGATATGTCAGGACCACACTGATATCCCAAATATGGGTATACCTGGGCTTAGGGCTTGATATTGTAAATGCCCTTCATCAGTTTTACCACCAGTGGATGGGATCCCATCGCCTGTTGTCCTGGCGCTGATTTGAGATAAGCAGAAAGAGCACTCTGCGCTGTGTTGATGGCACTGTAGCTGATCCCCACATCGTGGTGTAGATAGGCCAGGAACTCCAGTATGTTGGTGGCTGTAGCTGTTGCGTATGTTGTCCCTGTTTCCTGGCAGTACTTCTCCCTTTTTTGATGCTGGTTAAGTACTGCCTCTTGGTGGATGTTCGAAGGGATGCCGACATGGTGGTGATGGTTTGTTTGGACAATCCCAGTTCCAGGTAAGGTCTGTTCAAACTTGCAACCCAGGCGTTTAATTTTCTCATGGCATGGGTGTTTAGCTTACCTGGTAGGTAAGTAGCTGATAGCCAAATATGTCTTTCGACACACCATTGCCAAATCATGTTGACCAATTTGTCGCATGATAATGATTTTATGCCACCCATATGGTTAATATAAGCCATCACCGTAGTATTTATCAATTTGTAACCGGACATGGAAGTGCTGCATATTAGATACATATGCTTTTAAACCATAAAAGGCGCCCAACATCTCTAGATAGTTAATGCCCAGTGTAAGTAGTAATGATGACTCTAGGTTAGTCCATCTACCACCTGTGCTGGATATGGAGTTAGTCGCTCCCCAGCCTTGAGCACTGACATCTGTTTGAGTAACTAAAGTACGGTTAGTGATAAAGATAGGGCTGAAACTATGCCAAACGTTTTCTGCCCACCACTGTAGCTCTGATATTGCTTCAGTGGGTAAGTTCATGACACGATCATAGTGACCTGTATGTCGTTTTATTGCCTGTACCTTTGCTCTCTGTAAATCTTTTGATAGTGCAAAGGTCCGAATTGTATAGCCGGAAATGCTGCTACCATTTCCCCAATTACTCTTGTTAATTGTCGAATAGTTGGTCGCTCGTTGACCATTAAATTGTTGCATGATTGTGCTAATTCAACCATTTTTGCCTTTGGCAAGGTAACAGTCATTTGGACTGAGTTAATTGTGAAGCCCAGGTAGTCCATGATAGTGGATGGCTTCAACTTAGATTTATCTGGATGTACGACGAACCCCAGAGTTTCGAGGAGCTGTTTTGTAGCTGATACTGCTGCCACAGCCAATTCCATCGTTTTCCCTACTATCAGAATATCATCCAGATATGCCATGACAATATGTTTTTCTTAGTATTGCCATGGCTGGGTTCAATATTTTGGTGACTAATCTTGGGGCTGAAGTTAGCCCATAGGGCAATGCTTTGTACCATCCAGATAAATTTTAGGTATCTGCGATGATCCTTGTATATGGGTACTAGATAGTAAGCATCTTTAAGATAAATGATTGCCATGAAGTGTCCTTTGGAATTCAGTTGTTTGGCGGTAACATATGTCTCCATTTTGAGATGTATATACTTAACAAATTTGTTTAATGATGTTAAGTCAATGATGATGCGACAGCCACCATCTTTTTTGGTTTATGTGAATATATTCGATACAAATTCCAAAGGTTCATGTTTGGTCTTTTCGATGACCCCCTTTGTGATAAGTCTCACCAGTTCAGCTTGTCCCTCACGTTTCTCTTTGACGGAGGGAGAAATACCCTTTGGGGCCAATGTTGAACTGGCGGCGTTTTTTCTGACATGAATTGTATTTTATAACCACTAATGCTGTTGAGTATATACTTGTCACTCGTGACCATACCCCATGCTTCTTTAAACAAGTGTAATCTCCCCCCTGTTAATAAAGCACCCTTATTCTCTATATGCTGGTAGGGACCAGACCCACCTACCTCCATGGTTATTGGCGATTCTGTTTCTTCATTTTCCTGAAGGTTTTGTTCTGACGTGCTGGCGATGTTGGGGGGAGGCGCATTTTCCAGAGGGTCCGCTGCGGGCCCTGATCTAAAAAGATCTTTGGGGATAATGTGCGGACTCCAAGCGTTCACCAGTCCCATATTGCGGACGTCGACTGGTGGATGCCGTGGGGTGCTGCCGCTTGGGTATCGGAGGTCTTGGTTTGCTCGTCCCGGGGCCTGCCCTCATTAGGCCGAAGGTTTTTGATGCTTCCTCCATCTCCTTCAGTTTTTTATTGAGATCTTTCCCAAATAGCAGCGCGTCCTTCTCCGCAGCTGGGGCTTTACACAAGCCAGCAAATTTGGGATTGAGGGCAGGTCTTATGTTTCCCTCCGGAGATTGTTGATCTCAAATTGTGTGGTACACATTAATGCCAGCACATCCTGCTGGCAGGTATCCATCTCCGTGGTCTCCACGGAACGAGCAAAGGCTGTGATGGCCGACGTCAGGAGCCTTAGGATCCGCTGTAGCTTGAGTTCTTGGGACCGGATGTGTGACCCCACATGCCCCCAGATTTGGCTGTTGACACTTTTTACTTTGAGGGCCTCACAGTTTTCTGGTGCTGTGTGTTGTTTCAGCACCTCAGCGAGCACCTTTTCCAGTAATGGTTTATTGGATAGATGGTTGATGCTGGCCGCCATTCTTGGTTCCAGTGGTGCTCCAGCCCGTGGGGTTGCTACAAGCGGTCCATCACACCCAACAGCTCTTCCTGTTCCTGCACCCCCTGGCATACTCCCGATTTCGTCCGCCTGCCCCTGTTCCAGACCAGCCCAGCCCTGGTCACCAATGCTAGCCTCCAGTAATGAGGGAGCAGAGGGCAGTGCATGAAACACTGTGGAGGGGGTGCCTGACCTCCCTCCGCGAGAGCGCTCTTTCTGTGCATCTCGCTGGAGCTGCTCCAATAGCTGTTGGATGCAGCTCAGGCAGCTGTCTCTCCTCCATTTAGGTGGAGACATGTCCCCGTCCGACGAATCGGACGCCACCGGCCGGATGCCTGTTCGGATGGCTAGACATCCAGCCCGCAGTTCAGGCACTAGCGGGACTGGGCTCGGCGCGGTGATGGGGATAGCGGAGCGCCCGGTAATTGTTCCTACCGCCTTCTTCTAGAGCTTTTGTGCCTTGTAGTAGCGAGAGCGCCCCTCAAGCAGCGCGTCTCGCAGGCACCTGCTCCGAGAGCTGCTCCAGCGGCTCAGGCGGCTCTCTCTCACCCCGAACACCTGCCGGATGCCTCTTTGAGTGGCTATGCATCCAGCCTGCTGCTCAGGTGCTAGCGGGCTGGGCTCGGCACGGTGTCGGGGAATAGCGGAACACCGGGTAATGCTCCTCCGCCTGTTGCTGCCCCCCTCCCCAACGGGAAAACGTTCCTCCTTGAACGGGGGACAGTTTTGTTCCAGAGCCTTTTTCTCTGCCTGTAAAAAACACAAGCAGAAAAAGGCTCACCTGTAAAAGAAACCCGACCTCAGGGTACTCACCTGACGGTCCGTTTCATTCTGTAGCGGGAGAGCCTAACTCCCGTTGCAGCCGCTGTTGCATTGCTGGCGTAATGCCGCGCCTGCGCACTGAGCGGGTTCTTCACGTAGTCACTCACGTGACTCCGAAGTAAAATCCTATCAAGCTCCTACCTTGCATCTAGTTGAAAACTTTGGGACATGAGTAGATAAGTTACTACAATCACTGACCAGCTCTTGTAGCCACAGTAATTGTGTTTGATCTAGTTGAGTTTCTGGCCAGTGACGACCCCAGAATGTCGGTGTGTCTTGGCAATGCTAATGCGAATGAACCAACTATATGCGGTTTGATTCTCTCTTCTTGGAGCTGATCTTTGATACTTTGGTGTATGAATGTTACTTGCCACTATTCAGCCTACGCTGAATGTCGTGCAGATTCAGCTGAATTCTCGACATGCACTATTTAATTTTCTAAAGATTATAGAGTCGTACAATGTGGAAACAGGTCTTTCTGCCCAACTTGCTGCTCACACCGGCCAACATGTCCCAGGTACATTAGACAACTAACGGGTACATTAGACCTGTGTTTGATCCATATCCCTCCAAACCTGTCCTATCCATGTACCTTTCTAACGGTTTCTTAAATGTTGGGATATTCCCAGCCTCAACTACCTCTTCTGGCAGCTCGTTCCATACACCCATCGCCCTTTGTGTGATAAAGTTACCCCTCAGATTCCTAGGAGAGAGACAACAAATTTCAGGAGGCACATACCACATATAACCATATAACCATATAACAATTACAGCACGGAAACAGGCCATCTCGGCCCTACAAGTCCGTGCCGAACAACTTTTTTCCCTTAGTCCCACCTGCCTGCACTCATACCATAACCCTCCATTCCCTTCTCATCCATATGCCTATCCAATTTATTTTTAAATGATACCAACGAACCTGCCTCCACCACTTCCACTGGAAGCTCATTCCACACCGCTACCACTCTCTGAGTAAAGAGGTTCCCCCTCATGTTACCCCTAAACTTCTGTCCCTTAATTCTGAAGTCATGTCCTCTTGTTTGAATCTTCCCTTTTCTCAAAGGGAAAAGCTGATCCACATCAACTCTGTCTATCCCTCTCATCATTTTAAAGACCTCTATCAACTCTGTCTATCCCTCTCATCATTTTAAAGACCTCTATCATGTCCCCCCTTAACCTTCTCCTTTGATAATAATTTTTATAGTAACTTGCATTTTGTAGACTGTTAAATAAAGTCACAATCAACTGACCCACCTCAAAGAATTACCCACCCTCTTATACCCTTCCAAACTAAAGGTGTGACATTACTTGGTGGAGGCAACCCCTACAAACCAATCATAAATAAAGATCATACAATACATTAATTGACAGTTCCCTAACCCAATCACAAAATACCCCATTACATTGTTTCCACATAAAGTTTCTAATGGAAGACAGTTCCCCTAAGTAAAGAAACATTTAACCTGGTAACATAAACAATTTGGGCAAGGCCCCTTGCCGCAACCAATCATAATTAACAATGCAAAGACCATGCAACATAGTTAACGATACTTTTACAACATTCCATTCTGTAACCAATCCTGATCATGCATTTGCAGCCAGGCTCAGCTCTATCTGCAAAACCCTCATACATATTAACAATTGAGGGGACATCTGGACATCACCCTGTGCTTAGCTTCCTCCCAGGACCCAGACATTCTGGAGCTTTTCTCAGTTTTTTGCAGAAAGATGCAAAGCAGGTTCTGCAAATGCAGAAGTCCTCCATTTTGTCACATACTAAATTGGCCAATATTATCTCAGGGGGTAGCACCAATGCAGTCGTCGATGTAGCTGAGGTAGAGTTTGGGGATACGGCCACGGTATGCCTCGAACAAGGATTGTTCAACGTACCCTACAAAGAGACAGGCATAGCTGCGGCCCATGCACATGCCCATAACTACGCCTTGGATTTGGAGGAAATGGGAGGAGTCAAACGAAAAGTTGTTGAGGGATAGGCGGAGGAGAATACATGTAGATGTAAACAGGGATTGGTCGAGGAAGAAACTGAGGACTTTAAGATCCTCCTGGTGGGGGATGGAGGTGTCGAGTGACTGGACGTCCATGGTGAAGATGAGGGAATGGGGGCCTAGAAAATGGAAGTCATGGAGGAGACGAAGAGCGTGTGAGGTGTCTTGGACATAGGTAGGGAGGGATCTAACCAAGGGGGATAGGATGGAATCGAGGTATGTGTAAATTAGTTCGGTGGGACAAGAACAAGCAGAAACAATGGGTCTGCCAGGACAGTCAGGTTTGTGGATTATGGGTAGAAGGTAAAATCGGGCCGTGCGTGGCTGGGGAACGATGAGGTTGGAGGCTTGGGAGGGCAGGAAGCCGGAAGTGATGAAGCCAGTGATAGTGTTTGAGATAATGGCCTGGTGCTTGTCTGAATGGTCATGGTCCAAGGATAAGTAGGAGGATGTGTCTGAGAGTTGCCCCCTGGCCTCAGACTTGTAGAAATGAGCGCGCCAGACTACCACGGCACCTCCCTTGTCGGCAGGCTTAATCACCTAGTCTGGGTTGTTGCAGAGTGAGTGGAGGGCTGTACGTTCAGATGGGGATAAGTTAGAGTGAGAAAGGGGAGTGGAGAAGTTGAGGCGGTTGATGTCCCGCCAGTAGTTTAAAATAAAATGGTCAAATGCAGGTGGATGGCCATGAGGTGGGGGTCGGTTGGAGACAGGAGAAGGGGTCATCACGACGGGGTGGGGAGTCCTTCCCATGGAAAAAAGCTTGAAGGTGGAGGAGACGGAAGAAGAGTTCCACATCGTGGAGGACAGGGAACTCATTGAGGTAGGGACGGAGGGGAACAAAGGATGGGCCTCTGCTGAGGACAGACCGTTTGGTATCAGAGAGTGGGAGGTCAGGGGGGATGGTGAACACATGGCAAGGACAGGGGTTGGGGCCGGAGGAAGGCAGGTGAGTGGTCGGAGGCCGAGGCGATGTCTGGTAGTGTGATGGTGGGTGGTCAGGGAGGAGGGGGGTATGAGGACAATTTTATTTCATTAATTTATTTATTGCAATTTGATAAAACCATGCTTCCAAATGAATCATTTTTTTATTTTTTTTATTTTATTTTTATTAGAAGTACAGTAAATTACATTAATACACATCACATAAATCTTATTACATTTTGTTGTACCACTTCGTTTTTCGAGCTTTAAAAAAGGTAGAAATAAAAGAAGTAAGGAAAGTGAGCAAGAATCGTGAAGGTGCAGGAAAGTGTTGGGAGAAGGAAGCCCCTTAGGGAAGAAATTAGAGAAGGAAGTAAAGAAAGGAAATAAGACCCTAGAAAGAAAAGAAAAAAAAAAGGAAAAACAATCGCTCTATTGTAACACAAAACTCCGCAAAAAAGGATATACCAACCGTGTTTTAAATTTTTTTTTAATTTTATACCCCCCGTTACCAGATCCTGGCACCATTTATATTTTAAATTACTATTGCATCTTATGCTTGTAATAGTTCCGTAAATGCAGACCACGTCTTTTGGAAGTGGTCTGCTTTGCCTGCTAGGAGGAGTCTCATCTCTTCCAAGTGTAGTGTTTCGAACATGTTTGAAATCCACATTTTTATTGTTGGTATTGGAGCATTACCATCCCCATAATTAGCCCATAATTAAGTAAGTTCTTTTGAAACATATTTAATTTGGGGTTACCTTCCGATATTCCAAAAATGATCCATTCTGCTTTTGGTACAAGTTTTATTTTAAATAATTTTGTGAAGATTTCAAATATTTCGTTCCAGAATTTTTGAATTTTTATACAGAAAACAAAAGAGTGCGCTATGTTAGCTTCTTGTGACTGACATTTATCACAAATAGGTGAGACATTGGGGAAAAGTTTATTTTAGTTTTTGAATAATATAGTCTATGTAATGTTTTATATTGGATTAGAATATGTCGTACGTTGATCGAGCATTTATGCACATATAGTAAGTGTTTATCCCAGCTCTCTTTTGAAATTTTTATAGCTAGTTCTTGTTCCCAGTCTCTTCTAATACCATCGGTTGTAGGTATTTCTATATTTAAAATAATGTTATATAAGTATGATATTAGATTTGCTGATTCAGCCTTTGTCTTCATGGCTTCATCCAATAAGTCTGGGGGCATGTTATGAAAGTCTTTTGTGTATTTTTTCAGATAGTCACGGATTTGAAGATATTTAAAATATTGATTATTTTTCAAATTATATTTCAGTTGTAATTGTTGAAATGATAATAATTTTCCTAATTCATACAAGTCTCCGAGCGTTTTGATTCCCATTCTTTCCCATTGTGTAAATGATTTATCTATAATTGAGGGTTTAAACGACGGGTTATTGACTATTGGCATTAAAAGAGATAGATTTCTTAATTTTAGATTCTGTTTTATTTGTTTCCAAGTTCTAATTGTGCTATGTATCATTGGATTTTTATTATAATTTTTGTTATTCAGATTCATTGGTGAGAGGAGAGTCGCTCCTGTATTACACGGAGCACAGTCCTCTCTCTCCATTACAATCCAATCCACCTGCTGGGCAGACTTGTCCAGCAGGTGAATCATATTTTTAATATTTACTGAAGACATCGGGAGCGTTTTCCAGAATTTAATTAGATTATTTAGTTTCTTAAGTAAGGGGCTATAATTGGCATTAAACATAGCGTGATAATTTCTAGTGATTTCAATTCCTAAATATTTAAATTTTTCTGTGGCTATTTTAGAGGGGAATTTCAAGAGATGTGTTGAGTCTTTCGGTTTTATCGACATAATTTCACTTTTGTTCCAGTTTATTCTGTATCCTGAGAAAGATCCAAAGTCCTCAATTAGATTTAATATGTTTGGTATACTGATTTGGGGTTATGTGATATACAGTAATACATCGTCTGCGTATAAGGATATTTTGTTATTTGAATATTTTGTATTATAACCGTAAATATCAGGGTGTGTTCTCATTTTTTCAGCTAAAGGTTCAATTACCAGAGCAAATAACAGCGGTGATAATGAACATCCTTGTCTATTGCCCCTTGTTAATTGGAATATCGTAGATAGTATATTATTAATTAATATTCTAGCCGTGGGTTTGTTATATAATAATTTTAAAAAGGTAGAAATAAAAGAAGTAAGGAAAGTGAGCAAGAATCGTGAAGGTGCAGGAAAGTGTTGGGAGAAGGAAGCCCCATTAGGGAAGAAATTAGAGAAGGAAGTAAAGAAAGGAAATAAGACCCTAGAAAGAAAAGAAAAAAAAAAGGAAAAACAATCGCTCTATTGTAACACAAAACTCCGCAAAAAAGGATATACCAACCGTGTTTAAATTTTTTTTAAATTTTATACCCCCCGTTACCAGATCCATGCGATGAAGCTCTCTCCCATTTGAAATTTTTGCAATACTTTAATCATATAATCCCATTCTACTTGATCAAACTCTTTTTCTGCGTCCAATGAAATGATAGATAACTCTTGTTCTTGAGGTTTGTGAGAGTGCATTATGTTAAACAGACGTCTCAGGTTATTAAATGAATGTCTCTTAGGTATAAATCCCGTTTGATCCTCATTTATTAATTTACTAACATATTGACTTAGTCTTCTAGCTAGTGTTTTCGCTAATATTTTTTGATCCGTATTTAACAAAGCAATAGCTCTATATGAGCCTGGATCTTCTATATCTTTATCTTTTTTAAGTATTAATGTGATCGTTGATTCTGCTAGTGTTTCAGGTTAGATTTGTTCTTTAAAAGCATATGTATACATTTTCTGTAGACGTGGTGTAACTATGTCGTAAAAACATTTATAAAATTCATTACTGAATCCGTCTGGTCCTGGTGTTTTACCATTCTTAAGTGTGTTTATTGTGTCTTCTATTTCCTTAGTTGTAATTTGTGCTCCCAGTTCCTCTTGTTCCTTCAATTCTAGTTTTGGAAGGTTACAATTGTCCAAAAATTCTGAAACTTTATTATTGTCTATTAGCGTTTTCGATGTGTATAAATTCTTGTAATATTGAACAAATCTTTTATTGATATCATTAGGTAGTGTTAGTAATTCCCCTCTGTCTGATTTAATCTTTAAAATTGCATGATCTTTTTCCCGTTTTTTCAGTTGGCGTGCCAAAGGTTTATGGGGTTTATCCCCAAATTCGAAATGTTCTTGTTTTGTAATTTGGAATAATCTTATAATCTTCTCTGATAATAATTTATTTAGCTTAAATTTCAATATTAAAATTTTATTATGTTTATTCATAGTTGGGTCTTTAGCATTATCTATATAACCATATAACCATATAACAATTACAGCACGGAAACAGGCCATCTCGGCCCTACAAGTCTGTGCCGAACAACTTTTTTCCCTTAGTCCCACCTGCCTGCACTCATACCATAACCCTCCATTCCCTTCTCATCCATATGCCTATCCACTTTATTTTTAAATGATACCAACGAACCTGCCGCCACCACTTCCACTGGAAGCTCATTCCACCCCGCTACCACTCTCTGAGTAAAGAAGTTCCCCCTCATGTTACCCCTAAACTTCTGTCCCTTAATTCTGAAGTCATGTCCTCTTGTTTGAATCTTCCCTATTCTCAAAGGGAAAAGCTTGATCACATAAACTCTGTCTATCCCTCTCATCATTTTAAAGACCTCTATCAAGTCCCCCCTTAACCTTCTGCGCTCCAGAGAATAAAGACCTAACTTATTCAACCTATCTCTGTAACTTAGTTGTTGAAACCCAGGCAACATTCTAGTAAATCTCCTCTGTACTCTCTCTATTTTGTTGACATCCTTCCTATAATTGGGCGACCAAAATTGTACACCATACTCCAGATTTGGTCTCACCAATGCCTTGTACAACTTTAACATTACATCCCAGCTTCTATACTCAATGCTCTGATTTATAAAGGCTAGCATACCAAAAGCTTTCTTTACCACCCTATCTATATGAGATTCCACCTTCAAGGAACTATGCACGGTTATTCCCAGATCCCTCTGTTCAACTGTATTCTTCAATTCCCTACCATTTATCATGTACGTCCTATTTTGATTTGTCCTGCCAAGGTGTAACACCTCCCATTTATCAGCATTAAACTCCATCTGCCATCTTTCAGCCCATTTTTCCAAATGGCCTAAATCACTGTAGACTTTGGAAATCCTCTTCATTATCCACAACACCCCCTATCTTGGTATCATCTGCATACCTACTAATCCAATTTACCACCCCTTCATCCAGATCATTGATGTACATGACAAACAACAAAGGACCCAACACAGATCCCTGAGGCACCCCACTAGTCACCTGCCTCCAACCCGACAAACAGCCATCCACCATTACCCTCTGGCTTCTCCCATTCAGCCACTGCTGAATCCATCTTGCTATTCCTGCATTTATACCTACCAGTTTAACCTTCTTAACCAACCTTCCATGAGGAACCTTGTCAAAGGCGTTACTAACGTCCATATAGACAACATCCACTGCTTTACCCTCGTCAATTTCCCTAGTAACCTCTTCAAAAAATTCAAGAAGATTAGTCAAACATGACCTTCCAGGCACAAATCCATGTTGACTGTTCCTAATCAGACCCTGTTTATCCAGATGCTTATATATATTATCTCTAAGTATCTTTTCCATTAATTTGCACACCACTGAAGTCAAACTAACAGGTCTATAATTGCTAGGTTTACTCTTAGTACTAATCTAGTTGTCTTGATTTGTTCTTCTAATTGTCTTTATTCATTCTTATTCTTTTTGTTTTGTAAAGCTTGATACAAGATAATGACTCCTCTAATAAATGCTTTGAAGGATTCCCATAATAAAGTGGGCGATATATCTGGTGTATCATTTGGCTCAAAAAATAGGTCCATCTGTTTAGATTGAGTACATGTTTGATTAAGTTGGCAGTGAACTCACGGGCGTTGTTCCCCTCTGCCCCTTCTGTTACTCCCAGTATTCGTAGATTTTGGCGTCGTGAGCGAGCTTCGAGATCAAGACATTTATCTGAGACTTTCGCCAGTTGACTCTTAAGGCTGTCTAGTTCTAGCTTCATTCCCTGCATATCTTCAGCCATTTGATCAACAATTGTTTCCATGTCTTTTATTTCGGTTACATGTGAAGAAACAATTACATGCACAGCCTCAAACCTCTTCTTAGTTTCTTCTTCGCCTTTATTAATTCTTCCCATTAGCTCTTCATGCACATCCTCAATTCGTTTTTGTATAATGCCAATGCAGTCAATAACTTTTTGATCTTCTTTTCGTGTCTTTGAAGCTGGTTGGTTATATGACAGTTTCCCATTCCTTTACACAGTCCTTTGCATTTTTATTGAACACTGCAAGATCCTTTGGGCTGCACTGGTTGGGTAGTAGGGGGCAGACAAGGCAGTGCTGCATTGTATGGACTTCTTCTCCACATTCACAGGTGGTTTGGCCAGTTTCATAGCCCCATCTGGCCATGGCAGCTTTTGATCGCCCTGTTCCTGTTCTCAGGCGGTTGAGCGTCTTCCACTGGACCCATGGTGCTTCTGAGCCCGGAGGGAGGGCTTCAGAAAGAGGGATACCCATGTCAGTAGGAGGGGGGTCGTCCTCAAGCCTTTTTGTCCATAGTTGGAGTCTGGTTTCTTCCCGTGATGCTATTAGGGGCTGGACATGGCTGAGAAAGCTTCTCCTGGACTTCCGCCGTTGGGCCGGGGGTACACGTCCGTAGAGGAGTTGGTGTTCATCACTGGTGGCCTTGGTCATCTCTACTCGGCTGGCGACTTCCCGCCTCACATCAGCAGGGGCAATGCCAGCGAGGAGGTGCAGGTTGTTTATGTTGGTGGGCTTCAAGCAGCCAGTGATTGAGCGGCAGGTGTTATTCAACGCTGGGTCTAGTTTCTTGGCATGGGATGATCTCTCCCAAACAGGACACGCATACTCCGCAGAGGAGTAGCACAGGGCCAGAGCAGTAGATCTTAATATGTGTGCTGTGGCTCCCCATTTGGAGTTGGTCAGCTTCCGAAGGATGTTATTTCGGGAGTTAACTTTCAGTTTGGTGTTTTTGACGTGTTCCTTATAGGAGAGAGTGCGATCCAGTGTTACACCGAGGTAGGCAGGGTTGGTGCAGTGCTCAAGAGGTGTTCCAGACCATGTGATGTTAAGGGGTCTGTTTGCTTCCCGGTTCCTGAGATGGAACGAGCAGGCTTGGGTCTTCGCAGGGTTTGCGTGTAGGTGGTTGCACTCGTAGTAGAGGTGTAGCTCATCTAGGGCTGAGGTGAGATTCGCTTCTACAGCTTCAAACGTACTCTCTTGGGATGTTACACAGAGGTCGTCGGCGTAGATGAACCGCTCAGTGTTCTGGTCCATTGGCTGGTCATTGGTGTAGATGTTATATAGTAGTGAAGCCAGCACACTACCTTGAGGCAAGCCATTCCGTTGTCGTCGCCAGCGACTTTGCTTGTTGTTAAGGACAACATAGAAGCGCCTATCTTTCAGGAGGGCTCCGATGAGGTCCGTGAGTGCCAGGTCTTTGGTATTCCCCAAGATCATTTTTAGGAGGAGGCGGTGGTTCACAGTGTCATACGCGGCAGACAGATCAACAAAGACGGCTCCTGTCACCAGTCCTTTCTGGAACCCGTCTTCAATGTGCTGTGTGAGATTCAGACGTTGACTTGTTGTGGATTTGCCAGGTCGGAATCCAGCTTGTTGAGGGATGATGGCTGGTTCAGCGACTGGGGCAAGCCTGTTGAGGATCAGGCGCTCAAACAGCTTGTACGGGTGGCATAGCAGGGAGATTGGGCAGAAGCTCTTTGCATATGCTGGATCTTTACCGGGTTTTAGAAGAGCGATGATTTTGGTTTTGATGTCAAAACTTTTTGATTACCAGCATTGATGTTTGACATATTTTCCATCAATTTAACATTAATATTTTCCATCATTTTTAAGTTTCCAGCCTCAATATCCTTTCTCAGTTCTCTTACCGAGTTCTTTATCTCCTCCATTTCATTTTTCTCCTTAGTAGCCATCTCAGTCTTTGCTCTTGTAGCCATTCCAGAATCCACTTCAGGTTTGTTCTTCAGTTTTCTGTGTTTTCAGCAGTTTTGAGATTGTTCTCTGAGGGCTCAGAGCTGAAGACGGTTTTTTCATTTAAAATCCTTTATCCTCCGTTTTAAATCACAGCGCTTACTGATGACGTCATCAGCGCGACGTCACGGAGCTCCGGTGAGTTTTTGAATTGTTCCCGACCTCCAGACCCGTTTTAACGCGAAAGATCGCGATTTTACAGCAGCGGAGCTAAAGGTTGCGACTGCTAGTCCAGCATGGCACCACCGGAAGTCTTCCAAATGAATCATGAACGGAATTTGTACTCGGGTCCGAGCTGCGTAATAGTGCAGTAAGTCATCAATAAGGTGCAGTAAAGACATCAATAAATACTAACTTATAAAAACCTTCCACAATAAAATCTAAATAATAATGATGAATAAATAGTAAAAATGTAAAAAGCAGCATGGTTAATAGACAGCAGCATAATAATGTCCATTGCAGCAGCAATAGCGGCAGACAGTTCACTGAGGTAGTGAGGGTTCAGTCAGTGAAGTAGGGAGTTGAAAAGTCTCACGGCCTCGGGGAAGAAACTGGCTTTTAGCCTTGTTGTCCTGGCCTTTATGCTGCGCAGCCTTCTCCCTGAGGGGAGGGGGACAATGAGTCCATTTGCCGGGTGGGTGCGGTCCTTCATGATATTTGAGGCTCTGCTCTTGCACCTGCTGATGCAAATGTCCTCAATGGCAGGGCGGCGGTTATTTGTGATTTTTTGGGCAGATTTGACCACCCTTTGCAACACCTTCCTGTCAGCAGCAGAGCAGTTTCTGTACCACATTGTGATACACGATGTGAGGCCGCTCTCCACCACACACCTGTAAAATGATGTCAGGACTAGGGTGCTGAGGCCAGCCCGCTTCAACTTCCTCAAGAAGTAAAGGCGTTGGTGGGCTTTTTTAATGATGCTAGCCGTGTTGCAGGTCCAGGTGAGGTCGTTAGAAATGTGCATCCCCAGATATTTAAAACTGGACACCATCTCCACAGCTTCTCCTCTGATGTAGAGGGGAGGGGAGGTGTAGCTGTCATTTCTGAAGTCCACAATCACCTCCTTTGTCTTCCCCACATTGATGTAGAGGTTGTTTGCTTTACACCAGACTTCAAGTTCCCCCACCTCCTGTCTGTAGCCCGACTCGTCATTGTGGGACATTAATCCCACCACGGCCGTGTCATCTGCAAATTCCACAATATGACTGTTCGGGTGTTTGGCTGAACAGCCATAAGTGAGAAGAGTGTACGGCAGGGGGCTCAGGACACATCCCTGTGGGGAGCTGGTGTTGAGGGGGGGGGGGGGGGGGGGGGGGGGGATGAGACACCGTAGATTTGAGTCCGGAAGACTAGTACCCAGTTGCACATGGATGGTTTAAGTCTAAGCAGCAGCATTTTGTTGACTAAAGTCTGCAGAATGATGGTATTGAAGGCAGAGGGCCTGAAAATATCGGACTGGCTGAGGAGGCCACAAATAGGCCCCGACCTCGGGTGGACTATGAAGAGGAGGAGAACTGGACTTTTTGTGTGGATTCTGCTGTGGGGGGACGTTTCATGTTGAATCCTATAGTGTACTGTGTCTTTTTGCTTTTTTCTTTTTTCTTTTATATGGATGTATGGATATCTAATTTCTTCTCTGTAAAGCACTTTGGCTTCAACGTGATTTGATTTATAAGTGCTATATAAATAAAAATTACTTACTTACCACTACTAGAACTAAAGTCCAAGAAGAGCAATCTGACATATGTACTCCTGTTCTCCAGATGAGTGAGGGCTGAGTGAATGACGGATGAGATTGCATCAGATGTAGACCGGTTCTTCCTGTAGGCGTACTGATGAGGGTCCACATTGATGTTAATGCTGTCTTTTAATGTGGACCATAACCAGCCTTTCGAAGCATTTTGAGATTATCGGGGTGAGAGCCACTGGATGGTAATCACTGAAGCCTGACACAACTGACTTTTTTGGCACAGGGATGATGGTGGTGGTCTTGAGACAGCTTGGGAGAGGCAGGTGTTATAGATGTCAGTCAATACCCAGTGAGTTCGTGAGCGCAGTCTGTCAGAACCCGTCCCGGGATTTTATCCGGGCCTGCTGCTTTGCGGGGGTTGACTCTCATCAGGGACCTTCTCACAGCCTCAGCAGTCACCCTGAGAGACAGCTCACCTGGTGGGAGTGTGAACCTGCAGCTGGGGAGGTGTTGGAAGCCTCAAAGCGAGCATAACAAGTGTTCAGGGCATCAGGAAGAGATGGGTCCCTGGGTCATGCAGCATCCCGTTTGTTGTGCTCTGTGATGGCCTTGATGACCTTCCACATGCTCTGGGGGTCATTGGTGGAGAAATGACCTTGGATTTTGAGAGCATAGTTGTCTTTTGATCTCTTAAATGCCAGCGTCCAGTCTCCTCTTCGCTGCTCTCAGCGCTGATGCATCTCCCAGCCTGAGTGCTGAGTCCCGTGCCTTCAGAAGAGATCGTACTTATTCATTCAGCCAGGGTTTTTGGTTGGGGTGGGTGGTGATTTTCCTGGTGGTGGTAACATCATCGATGCACTTGCTGATATAACTGGTGACAGATGAGGCATATTCTTCCAGGTCCACCTTACCACCAAAGTTTATAGAGCAGAGCAAGATGCGCCACTCTTCGAAAAAAGCGTAGTATCACATGGGTATGACACAACGCCATTTTATTGAGCAGCAATTTACAATAATAATAAAATTTACAATAATATTAACTAAATATGTGAAGTGATTGATTATAACACACTTTTCCAGCGGATGGCTTGTAAGGCGGGCCCGGTGAGGCTGCGAGGTTTGATGGACCCGGTGAGGCTGCGAGGTTTGACAGACCCGGTGAGGCTGCGAGGTTTGACAGACCCGGTGAGGCGGCGAGGTTTGACAGACCCGGTGAGGCGGCGATGTTCGGCGGACCCGGTGAGGTGGCGAGGTTCGGCCGTCCAGGTGAGGCAGTGAAGTTCGGCGGTCCTGATGAGGTGGCGGGATTCGGCGGTCCCATTTTGGCGGCAATAGTCGGAAGAATCGAGGAGGTAGCGAGTGTTGGCGTTATTGGTGAGGGGCCGATAGTCAGAGTGACTGGTGACGCAGTGAGGTTCGGCGATATCGGTGGGTAGGTGAAGGTCGGCGGCAGCGGCCACGTGGAGGTTGGCGACGGCATTGTCTTCGGTGGTCCGGGCCTGAGGTCGCTCAGGGAGGCGGTGAGTGTTGGTGCTGCTCCTCGTGGCAAAGATGGCGTTGCGGGAATCGGCCTGGTGGTGTTCGGGCATACGAAGCGGGCCAGTGTTGGGGCCCGGGCCCTGCAGGAGGTCGAGTCGCGGAGTTTAGGTGGCAGGAGCGGCCTGGAGGCGGGCGAGTTTACGGTCCTTGGTGGAGTCCAGGTGGGCCAGGAACCGTTTGTTGATGGCGTGGATCTGCCGTTGGATGAAGTAGAGTTGGGGTCCATTGCAGGTGTGGGGGAGTGTGGTCCGAAGTATAGGGAGAGTCAAAGTGAGGTCCTGCTGGTGCCGGCGCATCACAGCCAGAGTAGATCGCAGAGCACGGAAGGAGAACTGCAGTGTAATCATCACATTCAAATTATGCAGGAATGAACCGCAGATGTAGGTTTAAACCACAGATAGACACACAGTGTTGCAGTGCTAATTTTTTAGGTGCCAAAGTTGCCAAACAGGGGCGTCATTTCAGGTTTTGCTTGGGGGAGGGGGCAAGCTTGTCTCAGGACCCGACCCTTGTCCTTGGACCCGACCCTTTTACACACCCGAAGCGGATCCGGAGTAGATTCTCAACCGGTTTTCATCACGTCCCTGAAGAAAGGATAAAGGTTCCTCGTGTATTTAATCCCAGTGAAACTGTGGAGATGGAACTTGGTATCCGCATTGTAAAATGAAACTATCCCGGACTCTAAACTGAGATAAACTCCCACCCTCCCGGGAATGGGACTGCCGGGGATAAGGGATGAAGGGGAGGCAAGTGCATCAAACTTGTCATCATTCCGCTTGATGATCCAGACTGGGGTGGTGGGGGGGGGGGGGGGGGGGGGGTGGGGGAGAAGCAAAGTCTCCGGGGGTCGGGAACTCTCAGTTAACAGCCTACTCTACCACTGATACTCTTGTAGTGGTGGAGAAGCACCCATGCATTTCTACATTTACTGCTGTTGGAGTCGTTAGGAGAACCTGGTAATGTCCTTCCCAGCGAACCTCCAACCGTTTCATTACCAGTTCTTTATAAGGACATAGTCTCCAGGTTCCCACTTAGTAGAAGAAGTCAACGGAGGCAACTCCCCATATACGCTGCTCGCACCCTACAATGCAAATGTCTCAGTGCTCGAGACAATGGCAGAAAGTAGTCGGTCATCTCCACAGTCATATGATGGAAATTTATGACTTTCATTGCATTCTGGTTCCAAGGTGTTCTCAGGCGTCTACCATAAGGGCAATTCCATAATTCCAGACGTACATTTCAGACACTTAAATGAGTTGCCAATGGAAAAATAATTACAAACAAGGAATTTTTATTTGACCAATATGTGACATCTACTGAGTAGAAAACAATTATAGATATAAATATAGTACAAACACCATAATGTCCTTGTACTAATCAAAAAACACCATGTGGTCGGACGTACACAGATGTGCGGTTTTTCTGACATTGGAAATTCAACTGAAAATCTCTGCAGTATACTGGCTTTTTCTCAATAATCACATAACCATTTGTTAGATGTCCATTTTGAAATGTTTATATTGCACATATGTATTGAGTTCTGTAAGATCCAGAATGATGCGGACCCCTCCATCTTTTTTCTCTTTTGAGAATATATTGGATATGAATTGGTGAGGTTCTGTATGTGATAATAATAATAATAATAAATTTTATTTGCGGGCGCCTTTCAAAGTCTCAAGGACACCTTACAGAGATTAACAAGAGAGAAAAAAACATATAATCGGAGTAAAATAAATAATAAGGACATCACCAATACACAAATTAAAGACAGAATTCGCTCCAAAGACAAAAAACCAAAAACACAATGTGAAGAGAGAGCAGCGGCAGCTAAACCGCGCCAGCGTCCACTCTCCCTTCCGACAGCCATCTTGAACACAAACTAACATATTCACTTACACACAAAAAATCATCCCCCCACAATGGTTACCACTGTGGGGGAAGGCACAATCCAGTCCCCATCCCCAGTTCTCCCAAAGTCAGGCCTATTGAGGCCTCCGCTATTGCCTCTACGGAGGCCCGATGTTCCTGGCCGTTCTGGCCGGGTGCTATTGCCCCAGCGTCGGGAGAGTCCTTTCAGCGGCTGGGCCACCTGGAACGGCCGCTTCCTAACTGGGGACCGCGGCTTCCGAAGCCGACAAGGCCGCGCCGGTTTGGAGCTCCCAGGCTCCCGATGATAAAGTCGGCGCCGCCTTCTCCGCTCCACAGACTCGCGGCCCGGAGGTGTTGATCTCGGCGGTCACAGCTCACCAGAGCTCCAGCGCGTCGATCCACCGCGGCGACCCAGGCAAGGCATCGCCCGCTCCGCGATAGCGCTCCAGCGCTGTGCCGCCACCGAAGCCGAGGTGCTGGGCTGTCCCCGCCAGGAAACGGCGCTCCACGCCCGCTGGTAGGCCATGAGGACGGGTTGACGGGGCAGCCCGGAGAAAAAGCTGCCTGACCGACCAGGTAGGGACCGAGAAATGTTGTTGCCCCCTACCCACCACATTAAAAAGTCTATCTCTCCCACAAACAAGACACAGGACTCACTAAAACTGCAAAAAAAAAAGTGAATTAAACGGACGGCTGCTGGTTAGCAGCCGTTCCCCAAGATGGCTCTCAATCTCTCAATGACATTTTTGTCAGATAAAGTTCCAATCTCCTTCTGTATATCCATAGTTTCTTGTTGAGAGAAAACATATGTGCGAAAATTTGAATGTGTTGTGGGTGGTGATGAATTCAAAATGAACTCAATTTTGAACCCTTCTATACTGTACAGTACAATCGGATCCGTTGTGACCCAACACCATTCTTCCAAAAAATATTTTAACCTTCTTCCCACCAGTATGTGAGGCCTGGCTGGGGTGTTCCCTAAGGAACTGGTTTGACTTACCTCTGACATTACTGTAATATGGCGCTGGTTTTCGTTCGCCAGGTTTTGGAGGTTGAACTGGTGGTTGCTCTCTCCTCATCCTCGCTGTGGGCCGGCTGGGGCCTGCCCCTAAAAAGACCTTGACTCTGGTGTGGGTCTTCCTCCAGTGCCTGGCCCTCTAGGCGTAAAACGCAGAGAGCTGTAAGGATGCATCCTTGGCGATGGACCCTTTTGGGTATCCTGACCTCTGGTTATGAGGCGGATCGTTTTTGCCTCGTCGTCCTGCTCCCGTACCTGTCTCGGCAGGTCTTCCCCGAACAGGTAGTTTGCGGACTGGACATTGCTGGCTTACACAGGACATCGAACTTCGAGTTAATCGATGGTTTAATTGCATTCTTCCGAATACAATTAATCTCAAAGTGGGCATTACACAATAGTGCCATTGTGTCCTGTTCTCTGTCAGTGAGGAGTCCTCCTTCCACTACTCCTACCAATGATGTGATCCCAGACCCCAGTAGGTTTAATACCTTCTGGAATTTTTATTCTTGGTTTCGGATGATAGGTCCAATCTGTCCCCAGATGACATGGTTCACTGCTTGGACCTTCAGGGAAGCACAGTAGCTGGTGGGGGGTACCTGTTCATGGTTGATGGGATGCTAGGTAATTGATATTACTAGCTAGATCTTCATCCAGGGGAGCACCGAGTGGTGTTGTGATAGCAAACCTGGATGATTGCAGATTTACTTCTTCTGCTCGTCCCTGGGAGTGTTCCCCCCCCTTGTGCTTTCGTACTCTGACTCGGAGTAGTTTCTTCCATATGTACTTCCCCCTCCAATGGGGAAGACATTGTGCTGCCCCAATGTGCGAGGCTCCTGGCACGGTCTGCTGTGGAGACCCGTGCTGATACTGCTCCCTCCTTCGGAGCAGATCATTGGTGGAGCAACTTCTCCATAAGTTGCTCCATGTGGTAGAGTCGGCCTCGGATGCTCTCCGTTGAGGGAGGGTATCCCTCTTCTACCGGACTCATCCGAGTCTACGGGTTTGACAGGCTTGCAGGTGGCTTTACGTGCCGCCGGGACCACCACGGTGCTCTCCTCCCGCACCAAGTCTGCTGCTGCCGGTTCTGCTGCCGGCGGTAATGTTGGGGACAAAGACCGTCGCCCGCTCCTGGGAATGCTGCGGTCTTCGGCAGCCGACTTCCCCGCGGACCGTCTCCTCGACATCTGGGCTCTGAAATACAACAACTTCAAGCCCGAAAAAGAACGCAGATAAGTAATTCAACTTTCCTTACCTGCCGCTTGTTTTTCATAAATCCCAAAGGCTGGGAGGACGCAGAGCCTCTCCAGTCCGTTGTGCGCGTTGCGTTCAGATGTAAATGACGCGCACGCAGACGGACGGCCCTTCACGTAGTCACTCACGTGCGAAGTAAAATCACTCATAACCATTTCAGTTAGATGTGAAATGATGAGAAATGGCAAGAATAATGTGTCGTTTCTACTTTCAAGTAATGAATAATAGTAAGATTAAACGAGAACTTACCAGTTTGAAGTTTGATCTGTATTTTATGAGGAGTTACGATGAGGGATTACATGAAGAACCCGTCCAGCACGCATGCGTGACATACTTCAAAGCAGCGGTATGGAATCACAGAAAGACACAATAATTGAAATAAACATAGTAAAGAAAAGGAGAACTTAAATACCAGTTGATCTCTATAATTGAGGGTGGGAGCGGAGGGCACGTAATCCCTCATCGTAACTCCTCATAAAATACAGATCAATTTTCGAACTGGTAAGTTCTCGTTTAATCTTACTATTTTTCTTCGGCGTCACATGAGTGACTACGTGAAGATTTTAAAGCTCTGTGTTTTAAACCGTGTAACAGTTCATACTTCACTCACTGCCAAAGTCATTTGAGGGAGGAAGTATGTTATCGTAATCAACCATGAATCTGTTTGTAAAAACAATAATGGTGTTCATTAAACAATAACAAAAACAAATTGCTCCCCTGGGTTTAAATTATATATTTGCAGATTCTAAAAAAAATTCTGCAAATGATGCAGGTTCTGCCAACGGCTTATTGTAAAAAGTTTGAAACGTTTTTTCCCCAGACCACCCCGCTGTAGCCAGGATGTGGTCCATAGGTTCGTCCATTCTCTTAGCCGCCGACGTGGATGCTGCCCTGGTGGAGTGAGATTTATACACGTTAGTATTTACACCAGCGGCTTTCAGCACCTGCTTGAGCCATCTTGAAATAGTTTGGCTCGTCACCCGACCATGAGGTTTCTTGTGGCTGACCCATAAGGCTTTTTCTCTCCCTCGGGGAATTCTTGTTGTGTCAATATAGTTCAATAAATGGGTCATGACACATAACCGTGGTTCAGGTGGGTACGGAATTCCATGACTGGGCTTGATGTTCCTGGCCTGCTCTGTTTGACCAGCCCCTGGATTGTAAATGAGACACGGTCTGGTGTGACAACCATGTTGTCCAATCGTAATAGATGAAGTGACTGGACTCTTTGTGCTGAGACAAGTGCCATCAGCATGACCGTCTTCAGAGTTAATTGTTCCAGGGTGAGGGACCTGGCTGGTGACCATCCCCTAAGGTATGTGTCAGGACTACACTGATATTTTGGTTAATTATGTTATCTACGAGTGATGTATTTACTTGCCGTTTACGCTGCTGCACGCAATCTAGTCACTATTTTCTCTTTACCAAATTTGACTTAATTTTGAGGTTCCTTCTCATACAGTCCCCCAGGTTTGAGGATGACTTGCTTTCAGTCCAGTTCTATAGATTTCAAGATCACTGATGAGGCTAAAGCAGGACCTGCAGGCTCTGCTATGGATAGGGAAAGAAGTGCCCAAAAGGGCAAGCGGTTGGATCTTTTGAGCTTCCAGATCCTTTTGCAATTTAAACTGGTCTTCTTTGTGCTATGATCCCAAAAGCAAGTTTCTCAGTGTCATCCCAAATGCTCCCTCACTGCTAAGCAGATATAGGTCAGGGATTACCAGGTGTCACAAGGACAGGAATAGTCTATCCATCCCTTTGAGTCTTCTCCACCATTCATTAAGATTATGGCTCATCATATACTCCAGCACCATTTTCAAGTACTATCCCCTTAAATGTCAATTGTCTAAATATTCTGAAATCTAATAATCAAATACTTCAGAATTAAGATTCCAAAGATTTACCATCTGTGTGTTTGAGTTTGGAGATAGTGTGGAAGTAGGCCATTCGTCCACCGTGTCTGTGACAACCAGCGATCCCCGTACACTTGTTCTATCCTACACACTGGATACAGTTTACAGAAGTCAATTAACCTACAAAACCTGCACGCCTTTGGAATGTGGGAGGAAACAGGAGTACCTGGAGAAAACCCTCATCACTCAAACTGTTACCATTACAGCTTCAGATTTTTAATACTTCAAAATATGCTCATAGGCAGCAAATCTGCAAGGCAACCCTCCATATTCAATCAAAAAAAAAAGACTTACTTTATACAACTTTATGAAATTATAAAGTGCTGAATTATCGTAAACCAACAAATTACAGTTTATTATGTTTAAGAAGGAACTGCAGATGCTGGAAAATCGAAGGTAGACAAAAATGTTGGAGAAACTCGGCGGGTGCAGCAACATCTATGGAGCGTAGGAAATAGGCAACGTTTCGGGCCAAAGCCCTTCTTCAGACTGATGGGGGTGGAGGGGAAGATAGGAAAAAGGAGGAGGAGGAGCCCGAGGGCTGAGGGAGAGATAGGAAGGGGAGGAGACAGCAAGGGCCAACAAAATTGGGAGAATTCAATGTTCATGCCCCCAAATTACAGTTCATGATGTGGCCTTTCTTGCACCATGGGATAATTTGGCAGCCAATCTGTACACAGCAATCTCCTAAAATGAAATGACAACCTGATATGCTTTGCCCCTCACCAACCAACATCCTCCCAACACCATCACCAAATCTAGCGATCTTGGTGAAAGAGAAATTAGCCAGGCAATAAAGAGATTATACCTGGTCTTAAGAGTAATAGATTGATAGAGCATAGAAACAGGCTCGTCTGCCCAACTTCCTCACATCAGCCAACATGCCTCAGCTACACTAGTCCCACCCGACCGATTTTGTCACATATCCCTCCAAACCCGTCCTATCCACGTACCTGTCTAACTGTTGGGATAGTCCCTGCCTCAACTACATCCTCTGCAGCTTGTTCCATTCCCCCCCACCCTTTGTGTGAAAGAGTTACTCCTCAGATTCTTATTAAATCTTTTCCCCTTCATCATAAACCTAAGTCGATTCATCTCCTTTGGGCAAGACACTTTATACATCTACCCAAGTTATTAATCCCATGATTTTATACACTGCGATAAGACCTTGATATGAACTTGCAACAATACTCGAGCCACATTTTAACATTTCATCTAAATGACAGTATTTTTAGGTATTCTGCTGAGTGTTAACCCAAATGTTGCACACTAAAGTGTAATGAACCCACAGCCTGCTACTCTGAAATGGGAGTACAACTATTGAGGCACAGATGATACTCAAATGTTATATCCATTGAGATGAGACACAAGGTGGTGCTTATTAGGACACAGGTTTGACACAGTTTTAGATGTCGCCCTCATTGATAGCTCGGCAAATGATCCAGTCTACGTCTGCATGGAGCGAGATGTCAACAGCATTCAGAGATCTGCTGAGACGTGGCAAGTACCATTCACACCACAAAGTGCCAGGCAATGATAGCGCCAACAAGCAAGTCTAACCATCTACTTTTAATGCCATTACCATCACGGTGTCATCCCAAATCAACAGCTTGGAGAATCACGATTGACTAGAAACTAAACAAAATTTGCATTATAAATAGTGTGGCAACAAGACCAGGTCCGAAATTGGGTCTCTCATTTCCTGACAGCCTGAAACCTTTCAGACAGTCAGGAGTTATACTGAAACCACGTTTGCTTGGATGAGTGTAGTTCCAAGTCTGGCATGATCAGACCAAAGTGTGACGCCCCATCCACCATTCCTTCTATTAAGGCAAAGTATGCACCATCTACAAAATGCCTCAGTCTCTCACACACAGCACCTCCCAAACTTGTGACATCTACCATTGAGTGCCACAGAATACCACCACCTGCATGTTCCCCGTCATGCTGTCCCAGCTTGGAAATGTATAGTTGATCATCACTCCCAAATCCTAATTTTGGATCTCCTTCCCCAGCATTGAATGTATCTTCACCAGATAACGGACCCAGTTCAAACTGGCAGCTCCTCACCACCTTCTCAAGGGCAAATTGGGATGGATAATAAATGCTGGCCTGGCCAGCAACAACCAGAATCCAAAAAAGGAAATAGATAAAACTATCAAATTCATTTCTACATTCCATTAATGGATCAGATAAACGGAGACAGGACGGACTTTGTGACATAACTGCATTCAATTGTAATGCTTTTGTCTAATTAATGTTAAAATAATCTGATCTCACATGGACAAAAATAGGTGAGGTGTGCAGGTTGACTGGCATCCTCAAGTAGAAGAGGAAACCGCAAAGTGCACAGCAAACCAAATTTACACCCGATCCTGCAAAATTATATCACTCAAATTCAGATTAAACGTTGGAAATTGTAAAGGAGTGATAGCTGACACACTGTAACCTTTACTAGGAGTTTAATATAGCACATGGCACACACGTCCCAGCACTGACTGCATCCAGCCTTCAGGCGTACTGGGACCTAGTGGGAGGAACAAAGGGAGGATACTACAGTTATACTAATATGATGGGGCGTGGTTAGTGGTGATGAGGTAACTACATTATAGGTTGCATGCATAAACCATCTACATCCTTCCCCATACAATTTAAACAAGTTACAGCAATGGCAGGTTGGTTATACAGTACCTGCAGAGCTAAGCAAACTCTCCGTAGCGAGCCGGAGGTTTTACAATCCGACCCGAGCGAGTGCGCACAGCACCCTCACCCTCCCCACCCGAAAGAATAGGAGGAGGGACAGGAACAGAAACAGGAGGGGGAGAGAAGGTGGGTGGAGAACCCAGCTTGGAGGGGGAACGGAGAGGCACAGGTGAGCCAGGTGAAACAGAAGGGGTAGAATGAGCAGAAGTGGGAGAAAGGGAAGACCTTGCAGGGGACAACAGACCCTGGGGAGCAAAACCGGGAGAGCGGAGGGAGGTACCCGATGTAAACGAACCGGCCGGGGCATGCAGGGAGCAGAGGGTAAGTTAGTGGAGGAAGGCTCGACACGCGATGGAGGGGTATACGGGATCGCAGGAGGTGGTTTGGGCTCGTTAACCGGCAACAGGTGCTGGCGGCTGCGTCGGTATACAGTTCCTTCAAAATCCACCAGGTAGGACCGTGGTGCGCTGTCGAACCCGACGACGGTGGCGAGTCGGGAGTAGCCGGTGGGCGTCTGCAAACGGACGACCTGTCCAGGCATCAGTGGCGAAAGGGGGCGGCATGATTTGTCATGCGAGCAGCGCTGGATCTCGTGCTTCTGGGCAATACGTTGCTGGACATCAGCAGGCTTTAGGACTTTGGGCATCAGGGACTGCTGGGCAATAAGCATCGGAGGGCGAACGACACGTGACATGAGTTGCTGGGCAGGGGATCCCATGGTACTGTCTCTGGAAATGTTCCGAAGGTTCAGGAGACCCTGATAGAAGTCCCCGTTCGAGATGCGGGTTTGTTCAAGCAGGTGCTTGGCGCTGCGGACCGCCCGTTCAGCTAGACCATTGCTCTGCGGGTACTCCGGGCTGCTGGTGAAATGATTAAAGTTCCACTTTGCAGCAAATGCTCGAAATTCGGCGCTAGTGAACTGGCGGCCGTTGTCTGTCTGCAGCCGGACAGGGGAACCAAACGTGGCAAAGTGACGGCGGAGTTTGCTGATCACCATCTCGGAGGTGATGGCAGGGAGGAGGTCCACCTCGAACCAATTTGAGTAAGAGTCCACTAGCACAAGGTATTGCCTCCCACGCCAGTCGAAAATATCGGCAGCCAGAGAAGACCAGGGCATGTCAGGGGCAGGCTGCTGCAAATGCGGCTGTCTTTGCTGATGTGGGGCAAGAGAGTTACAGTCCGGACAGGAATCCACCCTGGCCTGGATGTACTTTGCCATGGCCGGCCAGTAGTACTGTTCCTGGGCATGCGAGATAGTGGCATCTGCCCCGGGATGCCCCATGTGGGCGGCGTCAAAGTACAAGCCATGCAGCGAGGCAGGGACGACCACTTTGTGTCCCTTGATAATAATGCCGTCTCGGAGGACCAACTCATCGCGGACCAAAACATAGGGGTGGACGCTGGCAGGCAACGAAGTCCGTTTGGTGGGCCACCCGCGCTTGATGACAGCAGCAAGCTGCTGCAGGTCAGGGTCGTTAGCGGTATGTTCAACCAAGCACTGTAGCTGCTTAGAAGGGACGAAGTTAACGTTCAGTACCTGTAAGTCCGACTGCTCGAAAGGGTGCTGGTCGCAGGAGGCCCAGGGGGCCCGGGACAGCGCATCAGCCACATGCATCTCGGTGCCCCTCTTATATATGATTTTAAAGTCAAAGCGCTGTAGCTGCAGCATCATCCGCTGTAGCCTGGCAGGAGCGCAGTGTATGGGCTTGTTCAGTATCGTCACCAGTGGCTGGTGATCCGTCTCCACGGTGAACCTGGTGCCTAATAGGAAGTCCTTAAACTTCGAACACGCGAAAACCACCGCCAGCAACTCCTTCTCTATCTTCGCATAGCGCTGCTCTGTGTCCGTCATGGTCCTGGAGGCATAAGAGATGGGCAGCAGCGAGTCACCAGCGTGGGGTTGCAGGCAGGCAGCACCCAGTCCAAAGCGAGAAGCGTCGCAAGTGACCACGATTGGACGCAGTAGATCAAAGAACTTCAGAGTGGGTGTGCTGACCAGCCTCGTCTTTAGCAGATCAAACGCCTGCTGGTGGTGTGGAAACCATGCCCAGGCAATGTCCTTTTTAGTGAGTTGTTTCAGGGGTGCGCTCAACTCGCTGAGGTCGGGGATAAACTTTCCCAGGTAGTTCACCATACCCACGAAACACTGTAGACTGACAACGTCTGTCGGGGCGGGCAGCTCTGAGATGGCGCTGGTCTTTTGCGGGTCCGGCTTCAACCCTTGGGCCGTGAAAACGTGGCCAACATATGTGACCTCAGGCACCCGGAACTTGCATTTTGACCGATTAAGCTTCAAATTGATCTGCCGAGCACGGTCCAGAATCCGTCGGAGGTTGCGGTCATGTTCGGCCACATCCCTCCCATAGACCAAAATGTCGTCCACAATGATCGTGCAGGGCAGACCTGCAAACAACTGTTCCATTGAGCGCTGGAATACCTCGCTGGCGGAGTTGATGCCGAACAGCATCCGCAAAAACTTAAACCTGCCGAAGGGCGTGCTGAACGTGGTCAGGTCCGTGGAGCGTTTGTCCAGGGGTATCTGCCAAAACGAACTTCTGGCATCGAGGACGGAGAACACTGTGGCTTGTCCCACCTGGGCGGCAACATCTTCGACGGTCCTCATGGGGTAGTGTGGCCGTTTAATCGCCAGATTCAAGTCCTTGGGGTTGATGCATACCCGTATCTCATTTTTTCCTTTCTTCATCGTGGCGACCATGGTGGAGACCCATTTGGTTGGATCGCTGAGAGCCTCCAGCACTCCCATGTTGACCATGTCTTTCAGCATGCTCTCCACCTTTCCCTTCATGGCGAACGACACTCTATGGGGTGGACGGATCACAGGCACCACAGATGGGTCAGTCACGATTTTGTACACCAACGGCAGCTTCCCCAACTTGTCGTCAAACAGGTCCGGGTACTCGGATAGTGGATCCATCACAGCTCGCACCTCGTGGACCGTACGGTCAAAAGACACCAGACCAAGATCCTGGCAGGCCTGGTTGCTCAGCAACGTCACACAGTCGCAGTCCAGAATAAAGAAAGACAGGTCCTGGGAAGATTTCTGCAGCACGCAGTGGAAGGTCTCCCTCCCCACAGGTGTCAGTTCCTCTCCCCCATAGGCACGCAAAACAGAGCGATCTGCAGTCAGCAGCTCATTATTCCTTATCCTGTGGAACAGCTTTGTTGACATTACATTCACTTTCGCCCCCGTGTCCAGCTTAGCAGAGAAGGACTTATTGTTTACAGTTATGTTCACAGAAGGATCGGGGAGGCGAGATTGGCTGTGGAGGAGTGTGTAAACACTTACATCTTCCGTGGAATAGCTGTTCTCAGAGCTGGGGGCAGTATCAACAGAGGACTGAGAATCCATCTCGCTATCAACTTGCAGAAGGTTGTTTAGGAGTTGTCTGGGAGCTGAGGGCACTTTCCCACGGGACCGACAGGCAGCTGCAAAATGGTTCATTCTCCTGCGGAAATTGCAGGTCTTCCCAAGGGCTGGGCACTGTGACTCCGTGGAGTGCACATAATTGCAGTTTGGACACTTTTGAGATCGCGGGACCCGGGATGTACGAACGGGCCGCGGTGGAGGGCGAAAGTTGTCCTTCATATGTCGTTGTCCAGCCACACCAGTTAGATTTATGGCTCGGCTGTCAGACCCCCTCTGCCCATGCGGAGGGGTGACCACTTCGGCAATGCGGCACGCATGCATTGCGTGAGTCAGGGTTAGGTCAGGCCGTTGCAGTAGGTCGGCACGTAGCTTCTGGTCAATCATGCCAGTGACGAGAATGTCCCTGATCGAATCGAATCGAATCGGCACCGCTGGGCAAGGTGGCGCAGGTCAGCAATGAAACACTCAACAGGTTCATCCGGCTGTTGCTTGCGTGAGAAGAACCTGGCCCGCTCCAGTATACGGTTGGAGGGCAAGGTGGCGCAAAAGACATACCGGGTCGTCGGCCGATTCAGCTGGCTCGACCGGCTGGTCGTTGTCATCCAGGACTGCTGGTTCGTAGACAAAGGCTTGAGCTCTCTTCATTGCGTCGGGACCGGCCAGGTTGAGCAGGAGTGAGGCTTTGACCGCGGCTGGGTCGTTCCGGTGCGCGATATTGACGTAGTGAGTGTAGTCCATCACAAAAGTCGACCATCGCTCCTCAATGTCAGCGTCGAAGACAAGGGGAGATGGCTTTCGGCATGAGGATGCCATGAATGAATGAATGAATGAAAACTTTATTGTCATTCAGATATACACCTAGACACAGTGCACCTTGAACGAAATTTCGTTGCATTTGACTCTCCAATCAGGTAAATAGTAAAAGTAAAAGTGCTAGGTGCGTCCATAAAAATGCCTCATGTGCATGGTTCTGTAAAATAAATATATATAAAAAGTTTTTTAAAAAGTGTCGATATTTAAAAAGTTCTAGCCTCGGTTTTGTTGATTGTTCAGTAATCTTATGGCCTGGGGGATGAAGCTGTTGCAGAACCTGGTTTTCCCGCTCTTCATGCTGCGGTACCTCCTCCCAGAGTTAAGCAGTATAAACAGTCCAAATTGTGGGTGTGTGGGGGCTCTGGTAATGCCCTTAGCTCTTGTCAGACAGCGCTTGTACCCCATGTCCATGATGGAAGGAAGAGAAGTCCCAATGATTTTTTCCGCTGTCCTCACCACTCTCTGAAGGCACTTCCAGTCCGCAGCTGTACAGCTGCCGCACCACGTAGAGATGCAGCTGGTCATGACCGACCCATATCAAAGGAAGCCCAACACTGGGCACTAACGGGGACAAATAAATAAAACCGGTAAACGGGAAACGCGAGTTTAAACTTCTGACACCATGTAAAGGAGTGATAGCTGACTGTGATAAATGCCTGTGTCAAGAAGCTACCATAGCGCATTCTTTTGTCTTTTGTACAAAAATCCAAAAATTCTGGTATGGAATATTTGATATTTTTTCAAAATTAATTAAAATAAAACTGGTACCAAAACCATAATGGATAATTTTTGGAATATCGGAAGGTATCCCTGAATTAAACGTGTATCAGAAGAATTTATTCAATTACGGGCTAATAATGGGAAAAAAGCTCATACTTAAATTTTGGAAAAATGCGCCCACACCAACAATAAAAATGTGGACATCAAATATGTTTGAAACATTACATCTGGAAGAGATGAGATTCCTCTTAGCAGGTAAAGCAGACCAATTCCAAAAGACGTGGTCTACGTTTATGGACCTATTACAAGCATGAGGTGCAATAGTAATTTTAAAAATAAATAAATAAATATATGGTATCAGGACCTGGCAATGGGAGGTAAAACAACAAAAACAGACTTGGTTGGTAGTCCCCTTTCTGCAGAGTTTAATGTTATAATAGAGCGATTGTCCCTACTTTATTTTTCTTTCTTATCTAGGGTCTACTTTCTTACTTTACTTCCTTCTCTAACTTCTTTTCTAAGGGGCTTTCTTTTCCCAACACTCTCTTGCACTTCACGACTCTTGCGCACTTTCTTTACTTTCCTTACTTCTATCTTTTTCTTAAAGCTCAAAAAAATGAAGCGGTACAAAAAATGTATTAAGATATATGTGTTGTGTATTATTGTAATTTACCGTACTTCTAATTAAAAAAAAAATTAAAAAAAAGATAATCTGTCACAGGATACAGATTTTACACCACCCATGTGATTGATATATGCTGCCGCAGTAGTGTTATCAATCTGAATTTGAACATGCACATGTTGCATGTTGTTACAGAGAGACTTGAGCCCATATTGTGCCCCCAACAATTCTAGGTAATTGATTCCATATAGTTGGAGTATAGTAGACTCTTGCTCATTCCATCTGCCTCCACAGCTCCTGACTGTGTTTGTGGCTCCCCATCCTAAACCGCTTGCGTCGGTTTGGAGAAACACTGATGGGCTCAAGTAAGATTTCTCTTGAGCTGAGTCTTATGTTTGCCATCCACCATTGTAGTGCAATAATGGCTTCAGCTGGTAACCGCATAGATTTGCCAAACTGACATGCATGCAATTTCAATGCTCGTTCCTTTGCCCGCTGTAAATGCTGGTAATGCAAAGGTCCGTAGCGTACTGCAGGAAAGGCAGCTACCAATTTGCCAATTACACTTGCTGTTTGTCTGATAGTTGGTTTGTGTTTTTCTATCAGACCATTGCAGGCTTTCCTCAAGTCTTGTTGTTTGCCTTTAGGCAAAGTCAAAGGTTCAAAGGTTATTTATTGGTCACATACACCTAGGTGTAGTGAAATGCTTCTTGCCAATGCAGCACATAAAGAAAGAATACAGACATAACATTAATAAGAGATTTAAACATAAAGAACATCCCCCCACAATGGTTGCCACCATGAGGGAAGGCACAATGTCCAGTCCCCAACCCCAGTTCACCCATAGTCGGGCCTATTGAGGCCTCCACAGTTGCCTCTACGGAGGCCCGATGTTCCTGGCCGTTGTGATGGTGCTCCGGCGTCGGGAGAATCCTCACAGCGGCTTGGGACACCTGGAACGGCCGCCTCCGTACTGGAGGCCGTGGTTTCCGAAGCCGACAAGGCCGCGCCGGTTGGAGCTCCACTACTGGCGATCTCGTCGCGAGATCCCAGGCTCCCGGTGTACAGTTCAGCGCCGCAGCTGGCCGCTCCACAGTCCCGCAGCTCCGCGATGTTGTTCCCGGCGGTCTCAGCTCACCGGAGCTCCAGCGCGGCGACCCGGGCAAGGCATCGCCCGCTCCACGATAGCGCTCCAGCGCTGTGCCGCTGCCGAAGCCGTGGTTCTGGGCGGTCCCCAACAGGAAACGCCGCTCCAGGCCCGCTGGTAGGCCGCGAGGACGGGTCGAAACTGCAGCCCGGAGAAAAGCTGCCTCTCCGACCAGGTAGGGACCCTGAAAGGTAGTTTCCCCCTTCCCCCCCCCCCCACCCCCCACATAAAAAAGATGGTTACTGTATTGATAGTAAATCCTAGGTAATCAATTACCTTGGTAGGAGTTAATTTTGATTTAACTGGATGGATTAGGAACCCAAGTTTTTCAAACAGGGTTTTGGTTGCCATGACTGTTGCTTCTGCGAATTCTTTGGTGACTCCAAAGATGAAAATGTCATCCAAATATGCCATGACTATGTGATTTTGAGATCATAGCAGCCCCAGAATTGGTTTCAGTAATTTGGTAAACAGTCTAGGGGATGATGTCAATCCATTTGGCTGAGCCTTGTATTGCCATTATTGACCCATCCAGGTAAACTTCAAATATCTCCTGTACTCTTTGTGAATAGACACCGAATAGTATGCATCTTTGAGGGCGATGCATGCCATATAGCCATTTTTGGAAACCAACTGAGTTGCTGTTCCAAAATTGTCCATTTTAAAGTGTTTATATTGCACATATGTATTGAGTTCCGTAAGATCCAAAATAATGCGGATCCCTCCATCTTTTTTCTCTTTTGAGAATAAATTGGATATAAATTGGTGAGGTTCTGTGTATGACCTCTCAATAACAATATTGTCAGATAACGTTTCAATTTCTTTTTGTATATTCATTGTGTCTTTTTGGGAAAAGACATATGTGCGAATATTAGAATGTGTTGGTGGTGGTGATGAATTCAAATTGAACTCAATTTTGAATCCTTCTATACTGTGTAGTATGAATGGATCCTTAGTAACCCAACACCATTCTTTTATGAAGTATTTTAACCTTCCACCCACCTGTAAGTAAGTGAGGTTCGTCTGGTATGTTCCCTGAGGAACTGGTTTGACTTACCTCTGTTGTTACTGGCGGCGTGGCGCTGGTTTTCGTCCGCGAGGTTTGGGGAGCTGAGCTGTTGGTTGCTCTCTCCTCATCCTCGCTGTCGGCCTGCTGGGGCCTGCCCCTAAAAAAGACCTTGACTCAGGTGTGAATCTTCCTCCGGTGCCTGGCTCTCTAGGTGTAAAACGCCGAGAGCTGTAGGGGTGGAATCTCGTGGATGGACCCCTGGGTGTGGCCTGACCTCTTGTTATGAGACGCACGGTTTTTGCTTCGTCATCCAGGTCCCGTACCTGTCTTGACAGGTCTTCCCCGAACAGGTAGTTTGCGGGCTGGATGTTGCTAGCTTTGCAAAGAGCTGCAAACTTCGAATTTATTGCTGGTTTTATTGCCTCTTTCCGAATGCAGTTTATTTCGAAGCGGGCATTACATAGCAGTGCCATGGTATCCTGTTCCCGGTCAGTGAGGAGGCCTCCTTCCACACCTCCTACAAACGGAGTAATTCCAGACCCCAGCAGGTTTAATACTTTTTGGAACTTCAGTTCCTGGTTCCTGATGATGGGGCCTATTTGCCCCCAAATTATACGGTTCACCGCTTGAACTTTGAGGGAAGCACAGTTAGATGGTGGGGTGTACCTTGATAGTAGAGGTACTTCCTCCAATCTCCCCTTGGATTGTTCCCCCCTGTGCTTCCAAACTCTGAATTCGGGTAATCCCCGTATGTACTTCCCCCTTCCATAGGAAAGACATATTGCTGCCCAGAGTATGAGGTTGCTGGCACGGTCTGTAGAAGGGACTCGTGCTGATATTGCTCCTTTCTCCGGAGGTTATCATTGTGGAGCAGCTTCTCCACAAGCTGCTGCATGTCGGAGAGTCATCCTCGGACGCTTCCCGATGAGGGAGGGTATCCCTCTTCCCCGGACTCATCCGAGTCTACGGGTCTGGCAGACTTATGGGTGGCTTTACGTCCCGCCGGGACCAGCACAGTGCTTTCATCCTGCACCAAGTCTGCTGCTGCCGGTTCTGATGCCGGCGGCAATGTCGGCGAAAATGACCGTCGTCCGCTACCGGGAATGCTGCGGTCTTCGGCAGCCGTTTTCCCCGCGGACCGTCTCTTCGACATTTTTTGGGGCTCTGAAAAACAAGTAATTCCTTAGCCCGAACAGAAAGCGCAGGATAAGTGGTTCAACTTTTCTTACCAGCCGCCTTTTTTCCCCAACGGCTGGGAGGACACAGTGCCTCTCCAGTCCGTTGCGCGCGTTGCTTTCAGACGTAATGACGCGCACGCAGACGGACGGCCCTTCTTCACGTAGTCACTCACGTGACTCCGAAGTAAAATCCCTGTAGAATGGAGGTTTAAGTGTTTCTTCTCTGCAAGGTCAAAAGGTCAAAAACTTTATTTGCCATTTGTGCTTACACACATAGGAACTCTTGTGCGGTTGTTCAGAGAGTCAAGTCAAGTCAAATTAAAAAGACACACAGAAAGACACATAATCTATAAAAACATATACTTCTCTAGAAATAAAAAAGAAAGTGCCTAAAACCCTATATAAAGGGGAAAGTGAGAGCATTGTAAATTGTACAAACCCTATATAAAAGTGTCGATTGCATTGTAAATTGCACAGGCCCAGGAGACAATATAATATGATATAATATGATATGCTATGAGGTAGGTCAGGACATCAGTTCATTTTGTTTTGGCCAAGAGACTCACTGTGGCAGGGAAGAAGCTCTTAAAAAAGCGTGTTCTGTTTGTGGCGATGCTGTGGGCTCGGCTCGGTGTCGGGGATGGCGGACCGCAGGGTGTGCGGTCCTACCGCCTCTTTCCTCCCACTGATGGGACGCTCCTCCGTTGGAGTCGAACGGGAGGCGGACTTTTTGGCTTGCCTTGTTTTGCTCATGTTCCAGTTGTCACGACCTGGTGAGACAAAACAAAGCAACTTTTTTCGAAAAGACGACCTCAGAATAAACTTACCTGATTGTCTGTCTTTTTTAAGCTGTAGTGGGAGCGCCTGTACTCCCGTTCGTCGCTGTTGCACTGCGTGAACGCTCATGTCGCTCATGCGTGCTGGACGGGTTCTTCACGTAGTCACTCACGTGACTCCGAAGTAAAATTAAGCTTTTTCTTTGTGTCGGACGTACAATGTCGGACCTACAGTACTGTTGTGTCGAACGTACATGTGTGCATGTCTATTTGTTGCAGACATTTTGTTGGTCATTGTCCTTATTACATCACTAGCTACTTGACTTTCTACATGACAAATGAAACACGCCACGGGTAACATTACTTATTGATAATATTAATTACATTTACAAAGCACTTAATACTATACCTTATGTTTCTAAGCACTGTGAACCAAATATTACAAATATCACAACAAAAAGATATCAAACTTAAATAAAAGAAACCTCATCAAACAAAACAAAGAAAGTAGTTATGAACCACATATTTGATAACACTTCAACATTTTATTTAGCGAATGCAAAGTCCTTTAGCCAAGCAGTTGCCTCTTGATCTGCTGTATGAAGGGTGACAAGTCCTCCTTTGAGTCTTTGTTGAGGGCATGCTTCAATGATGTGTTGCATTGTTTGCTACTCTCCACAAGCACACCGTGGGGTTGGGCTGCTGCCCCATTTGTGAAGGCTGGCCAAGCAGGGGCCATGTCCAGTCCTGAATCTATTCAGCGTCGTCCACTGCTTCCTTGGGAGATTGGTGCCAGGGACCGGTTGGGTGGGGTCTGACACCAGATGTTTATTTGGGACGTCCTTTGACTCCCATTCCTTTTTCCAAGCTGATTGGATGATGAAATCAGCTGGTGGTGGGTTCTTCCAAATTGGTCGTCTAGATGGAAGTCGAGCAGTGGGTGGGTTGAAGACACTTCAACATTAAAATGGGTTTAATGTATTTGACAAAAAGATTTTCATGTGCAGTCGACATTGGGGTCATGTTATTAGATCTGGAACATATTTAACCTTCAATATTATAACATTGAAAATAAAGCTGCTCATAAATTTGAGATCTGGTATATAATTCTGTATATCGGAGTACAATTTGAATACTGTTAATGCAACTGTAAAAGTAACATTTAATCCAACAACTTTAGCATAGCCTTACTGAATTGTCATGCCTTCAAACAATGGCAGAACATTCTCGCAAATTGATTATTTCATTTTATACTTTTTTTTAGCTATCCTGTACATGCTATCATGTTCGCACAGAAAGGGGTGGAGGACCTTAGGGAAAAGGGCTTAGAAAGTAAAAATGTACTATCTCCTGCTGCCAGCGACCACTGGTGGAGATATCTTTTTGATAACATCTTTCCTGAAATAGAAAATTTGATCTGGGTGTTGTGGCCATCTCCAGTGCCCACCTGCTTGATGCATAGCGTTGACTTTTTTTTATTCCATACAAAATGACTTTATTCAGAACAAACAAAAATACAAAGTAGTAACACGATCAGAGAATGCCTAAATTGGCATTTTACAAAGAAAGTTATCAAATTAAAATATTAACATTTTTATCAATAATACATTCGACCAGCGGTGACCAGCGTTCACGGAAGGCCTCCACAGTCCCCGTGGACACCGCGTGTTCCCTTTCTCGGGAAACGCAGGCACAGACGTAACCTGGAAAGCAGGCAGGCAGCCGACTGCTGTGCGGCCGTCGACTGCCCGTTGCCTGGACCCACGAATGGCCATCTTGGCCAGGCCCAGGAGCAGACCAACAGGGATACCCCCTCCTCCCTCCCTCTGTACCGGGTGCCCAAAAATCAATAGCGTCGGACTAATGTGGAGCCAAAACTCGAGGAGCAGCCCCTTCAGATACTCACTCGAACTGGGGCTGCAACCTCTCGCACTCCATGTAGACCTGGAACACGGTCTCTTCCTCACCGCAGAAGTGACAAGCATAACATTGAGATCCGTGTCATTGGCTCCAAATTCAATGACTTCACCAGGGAAAGTTTCCCCTTGATAGGCAACCAACTCCCAATCCCCAATTTGTATTTGTAATTCATCACTTTCATGATCAGATGATTCATCCATGCTGTCAGGGGACTCATTGAGATCCTCAACCTGCTCTCTGATGCGAACATGCAAGTACTCGCTGCTGTTGGACAGGTCACTGACAAATACGTGATGTTGTTCAACTGGTACCACACTATGAATTTTGTGCGTGACTGGTACAGATATTGTCATTTGCCAGAATGCCTCCAAATTCTCTCTCTTCTCTGTAATTGCATCTTTGGAAATATACATGATCTCAATGGTGAACTGCAACTTCGTAGAAAGTAATTGGCGTTGATGCCGTTCCTTTCCCACTACGAACAAATCTCCAAACCGACCGCTTCACTGAACCTCCAATCCATCAACCACACCCTTGCCATGGGACGTCTCAAAAGAAATGCCACTTTAGACTGATGGCGATGTTGACCATGTTGGAAAAGAGGAATCTCTGTTTGAATTGTGAGCTGGCGCCATCTGATACCACATGGACTGTGCTGATTGAAGGATGCTCTCTTGTCAGTGTAGTCAGAATGTGTTCCATGAATGTGTACACACTTAGCTTGGTATGTTGGAGCTCATCAGAAACTATGACCATGCTCTCCCTGGTGTCTGGACCTGCCCTGATCCAAGCATGGGCTGTGAAGATGGTCACCTTCCCGTGGTTCCAATGAGCTGTTTGAACCTCATTCTGGTCAGAAAGTGTTGCATTCTCAGAAAAATCCACTTGCAACAGCACCTCTTCTCCATCCACTTTCTTCTTCAGTTCTACAATGTAGGTAGCCTGTTGTCATTTTACATATACATGAATGAAAAAGGGCTTCAGCTGCCGTTTGAGTTCATTGAAGGCCTCCTGTGCACTTGACTGTATTTCTACCTTGTTAATGCCCTCAGTCACCTGCCACCTCGGGCAACCTTCCAGGGGTAAGTAGGAGGAGGCGTCCGAGAGTTGGCACGTGGCTTCAGCTTTGTAGAGAACGACGCGCCACACTACCACAGCACCTCCCTTGTCGGCGGGTTTGATAACCCAGTCTGGGTTGTTGCGGAGTGAGTCGATGGCTGTACGTTCGGGGGGGAGAGGTTAGAGTGAGACGGGAGTGGAGAAGTTGAGGCGGTTGATTGCCCGCCGGCAGTTTTGAATAAAAAAGCCTAAAGCCAGAAGGCCATGAGGGGGGGTCCAAGAGGAGGGGGTCCGTTGTAGATGGGAAATGGGATCATCAATAGGGGGCGAGGATTCCTTCCTATGGAAGAATGCTGTGATGCGGAGGCGACTGTAGTAGAGCTCCAAGTCGTGGTGGGCATGGAACTCATCGAGGTGGGGACGGAGGGGGACGAATGTAAGGCCTCTGCTGAGGACAGACATTTCGGTGTCGGAGAGGGGGAGGTCAGGGGGGATGGTGAACACACGGCAGGGATGGGGGTTGGGGCCGAAGGAAGGCAGGTGAGTGGACTGAGGCCGAGGCGATGTCTGGTGGAGGGGTGGTGGGTGGTCAGGGAGGAGGGGGGTATGAAGACTGTAGTGTGGCTGGGGAAGAGCTGGGGTCACATGGTTTGAGGGGTATGGGTGAGACCCAGTGGAACAGACACTGAGGTTACCAGGGTTAGGGGGACTGGCACTAGGACCCAGCGCAGTCAAACCCGGGGGAGTGGGAATCTGCAGCATGGCATCTTCAGGCCCGGTGCTGTGTCCAGGCTGCAGGTGATGGCTGCGAGCTGCTGGAGGGCGGTGGAGTGGCGAGGGCGGTGGAATCGCTGGTGAGAGTCCGCGGGGAGTAGATTCCGGGTTGGCGGGCGATGCGTGGTAGGTCCCGGTGGGCGGATGATCGTTGGGACGGAGATGTTCGGCCAATCCGGTGAGGCGACGAGGTGAGTAGGATGCGGTGTGGCGGCCATGTTCCGTGAGCCCCGGTCTGGCGGCGATGTTTGGTAGGCCCAGTGCGGCCGCGATGTTCGATGGGCTGGGTGTGGCGGCAAAGTTGGATGGGCCGGGTGCGGCGGCAATATTGGATGGGTCCTGTGCGATGGGGATGTTCTTTTTTTATTTTATTTTTATTAGAAGTACGGTAAGTTCTAATAAACATATGTCTTAATACATTTTTTGTACCGCTTCATTTTTTGAGCTTTAAAAAAAAGATAGAAGTAAAGGAAGTAAGGAAAGTGCGCAAGAGTCGTGAAGGTGCAGGAGAGTGTTGAGAAAAGAAAGCCCCTTAGAAAAGAAGTTAGAGAAGGAAGTAAAGAAAGAAGGTAGACCCTAGAAAAGAAGGAAAAAGAAAGGAGAAACAATCGCTCTATTATAACATTAAACTCCGCAGAAAGGGGACTACCAACGAAGTCCGTTTTTGTTGTCTTTTTTTTTTTTACCCCCCGTTGCCAGATCCTGGTACCTTCTATATATTTATTTATTTATTTATTTTTTAGATTACTATTGCACCTTATGCTTGTAATAGTTCCAAAAACGTAGACCACGTCTTTTGGAAGTGGTCTGCTTTGCCTGCTAAGAGGAATTTCATCTCTTCCAGATGTAGTGTTTCAAACATATTTGATATCCACATTTTTATTGTTGGTGTAGGCGCATTATTCCAGAATTTAAGTATGAGCTTTTTTCCCATTATTAGCCCGTAATTGAGTAAATTCTTCTGAAACACGTTTAGTTCAGGGTTACCTTCCGATATTCCAAAAATGATCCATTCTGGTTTTGGTACCAGTTTTATTTTAATTAATTTTGTAAAGATGTCAAATATTTCATTCCAGAATTTTTGGATTTTTGTACAAAAAACAAAAGAATGCGCTATGGTAGCTTCTTGACACAGACATTTATCACAGATGGGTGAGACATTAGGGAAGAGTTTATTTATTTTAGTTTTTGAATAATATAGTCTATGTAATGTTTTGAATTGGATGAGAGTATGTCGTACGTTGATCGAACATTTATGCACCTGTAGTAAGTGATTATCCCAGCTCTCTTTTGAAATTTTTATAGCTAATTCTTGTTCCCAGTCTCTTCTAATTCCATCAGTTGTGGGTATTTCTATGTTTAAGATGATGTTATATAAGTACGATATTAGATTCGCTGATTCCGCCTTTGTCTTCATTGCTTCATCCAGTAAGTCTGTAGGCATATTATGATAGTCTTTTGTGTATTTTTTCAGATAATCACGAATTTGAAGATATTTAAAATATTGATAATTTTTCAAACTATATTTCCGTTGTAGTTGTTGAAATGATAGTAATTTTCCCAATTCATACAGATCTCCGAGCGTTTTGATTCCCATTATTTCCCATTGTATAAATGATTTGTCTATAATTGATGGTTTAAACGATGGATTATTAACTATTGGTATTAAAAGAGATAGGTTTCTTAATTTTAGATTCTGTTTTATTTGTTTCCATGTTCTAATTGTGCTATGTATAATTGGATTTTTATTATAATTTTTATTATTCAGGTGTATTGATGAGAGGAGAGTCGCTCCTATATTACACGGAGAGCAGTGCTCTCTTTTCATTACAATCCAGTCCACCTGCTGGGCAGAATTGTCCAGCAGATGAATCATATTTTTAATATTTACTGCCCAATTATAACACATAAAGTTAGGGAGCGCTAGACCACCCAACTCTTTTCGTTTATTAAGGTGTGCTCTTTGTATTCTATGGGATTTATAATCCCATATAAAATTTGTAATGTCTGAGTCCATTTTTTTGAAAAACTTTTTTGGGAGATATATAGGTATTGATTGAAATAGGTATAGGATTTGTGGTAAAAAGATCATTTTTATAGCGTTTATTCTGCCTATTACGGACATCGGAATTGTTTTCCAGAATTTAATCAAATTATTTAGTTTCTTAAGTAAGGGATTATAATTGGCTTTAAACATATCATGGTAGTTTCTAGTAATTTCAATTCCCAAATATTTGAATTTTTCTGTGGCTATTTTAAAGGGGAATTTCCGGAGGTGTGTTGAGTCTTTTGGTTTTATCGACATAATTTAACTTTTGTTCCAGTTTATTCTATATCCTGAGAAGGATCCAAAGTCCTCAATTAAATGTAATATGTTTGGTATACTAATTTGTGGTTTTGTGATGTACAATAGTACATCATCGGCGTATAAAGATATTATGTTATTTGAGTATTTTGTATTATAACCATAAATAACCGGGTGTGTTCTTATTTTTTCAGCAAGGGGTTCAATTACCAAAGCAAATAACAGCGGTGATAGTGAACATCCTTGTCTATTGCCCCTTGATAATTCAAATTTCGTGGATAGTATATTATTAGTTAGTATTCTAGCCGTGGGTCTGTTATATAATAATTTTATCCATGCGATGAAGTTCTCTCCCATTTGGAATTTTTGCAATACTTTAATCATATAATCCCAATCTACTTGATCAAACGCTTTTTCTGCGTCCAGTGAAATGATAGATAACTCTTGGTCATGAGATTTATGTGAGTGCATTATGTTAAGCAAGCGTCTCAGATTATTGAATGAGTGTCTCTTAGGTATAAATCCCTGTTTGATCCTCATTTATCAATCTACTAACATACTTGCTTAGTCTTCTGGCTAGTGTTTTCGCTATTATTTTTTGATCTGTATTTAACAAAGCAATAGCTCTATATGATCCTGGTTCTTCTATATTTTTATCTTTTTTAAGTATTAATGTGATCGTTGATTCTGCTAATGTTTCAGGTAAGCTTTGCTCTTTAAAAGCATATGTATACGTTTTCTGTAAGCGTGGAGTAACTATGTCGTAAAAGGATTTATAGAATTCATTACTGAATCCGTCTGGTCCTGGTGTTTTTCCGTTGTTAAGTGTGTTTATTGTGTCTTCTATCTCCTTAGAAGTAATTTGTGCTCCCAGTTCCTCTTGTTCCCTCAATTCTAATTGAGGGAGGTTACAATTATCCAGAAATTCTGAAACTTTATTATTGTCCATTGTATGTGTATAGATTCTGGTAAAATTGAGCAAATCTTTTATTGATATCCTTGGGTAGTGTTAATAATTCCCCTCTATCTGATTTAATCTTTAGTATTGCATTCTCTTTTTCCCGTTTTTTCAATTGGCGTGCTAGAAGTTTGTGGGGTTTGTCCCCGAATTCAAAATGTTCTTGTTTTGTAATTTGAAATAGTGTTATAACTTTCTCTGACAATAATTTGTTTAGCTTGAATTTCAATAGTAGAATTTTATTATGTTTATCCATAGTTGGATCTTTAGCATTATCTGTATCTAATTGTTTTATTTGTTCTTCTAAATGCCTTTGTTCATTCTTATTCTTTTTATTTTGAAAAGCTTGAAATGAAATAATGACTCCTCTAATAAATGCTTTGAAGGATTCCCATAATAGCGTGGGGAATATATCTGGTGTATCATTTATCTCAAAAAATAGGTCCATCTGTTTTTTTAGATATATACTCCCTTGTGGGTCTTTTAAAATTTGCGAGTTAAACCTCCAGAACGATTTATTCATAGACATTCCTTCTAATTTTAAAACAAAAGTTAATGGAGAGTGGTCTGAGATCGCATTGATGTGGTATTTAGGGTTCATAGTATGCGGAATTAGTTTTGTATCCACTAGGAAATAGCCTATACGTGAGTATGTTTTGTGTACCGTTGAATAAAACGAATAATCCCTTCCCGTCGGGTTTGCAATCCTCCAAACGTCTGCTATATTTGTGTTTTTTATATATGTATGTAAGAGTTCACTGGTTTTAGATTTCATATTACCTCTTTGTTTTTGCATCGATTTATCTAGATAAGGGTCTAAAACACAGTTGAAGTCTCCTCCAATTATAACATTTTGATAATTAAATTCTGCGATTATATTCAAACTTTTATTGAAAAATTGAGGATTATCAAAATTGGGCGCATAAATGTTTACCAACGTAATTGGCGTAGTATTGATCTCTCCTGTTACTAAGGTATCTCCCTTCCTTATCTGATATAATATGCTTTGATTTAAATGGTATTCCTTTACGAATAATGATTGCAGTGCCTCTAGATTTGGAAGTGAATGAAGAGTGAAATGTTTGGCCTATCCAGTTCGCCCTCAGTCTCGTCTGATCTTGATGTTTAAGATGCGTTTCTTGTAGAAACGAAATGTCCGTGTTGTATGATTTCAACTGAGCTAGTATCTTGCCCCTTTTAATAGGTTCATTAATACCCCTTATATTCCAGCTACATAGTGTGATTCCTCCCATTTTCTTTTGATTGTCGTCATGCATTTTTACCAATTTTAATGACCTTATTTATTGCGGTGCATCCATACCTCAGGACTCTGGTTATTTGGGGGGCGTTTATATTATAGACTTCTTTGGTAGTTCCCTTCTGCGATTGTCCTTGAAAAAAACCACATAGATGTGACATATTGTGATAAAAAAAAAAAATAGAACAAGTAAATTTACAGTGTCTGAGTATTTGACACTGTAGTGAGTGTCCCACTCACTGTGGGATTCGACATCAATACCGCTTCCGGTGTAGATGTTATGAAGTTAGCCCCGCTGCCTTTATTACCCTAAACCTAGGGGGTCGGTACCATTTCCAAATCAGTTCTATTTCACCCAGTTGCACTATATATATATATGTTTCATTCCGACTTATCAAATCTAATCATATTCAATTACATATATTCCTCACTCTTTATCTATTAACTATTTATAATTGGTTTTAGCTTTGTTAATAGTGAGCTGTTTGCTGAGAGGGTTAAGCAGAGTCAGGCTCCTGGAATTATGCCAGGTGCCTGAGTCTCCTCCCCTCCCCACTCGGGCTGTGAAACATATGAGATTAGAATAGAATAGAATAGAATATGTTTATTGTCATTGCACAAAACTGAGCAACGAAATTCCATTTGCTTCTCCATTAAAAGAAATACAACACAACAACCAATACACATATGTACAGTTAATAGTAATATAATAGATACATTTTTTAAAAAGTTTAAAAGAATTTAGCGGTATCCCTCGAAGTTACTTCTTGCTTCCCAGTGTTCACTATTGGAGTTAAGCTCTTTTATCGCACATGGGTAGAAACTATTTTTTAGTCTATGATTGTATTAAATGCAGAACTAAAATCTACAAATAACATCCGCACATATGAGCCAGGACGCTCCAGATGTGCCAGTGCAGAATGTAGAGCTGTGTTGATGGCATCTTCCATTGACCTATTAGCTCTATACGCAAATTGATGCTGATCCAGGGTGGGTGGGAGTGAGGACTTAATGTGGGCCAGGACCAGCCGTTCAAAACATTTCATCACGGTCGAAGTGAGAGCAACAGGTCTATAGTCATTCAAGCTCGTAATGAATGTTTTTTGGGTACAGGTACGATGGTAGCAGTCTTAAAGCATTTAGGGACAGTGCACGTTAACAGAGAGAGGTTAAAGATTTTACTAAAAACCTCCGCCAACTGGTCTGCACAGTCCTGCAATACTCTCCCTGGGATGCCATCTGGTCCAGCAGCCTTCCTGGGGTTGACCCTGCGGAGTGTTCTTCTGACGTCCTCCGTACTCACAGCGAGTGGCGGGTTGTCAGTGCTGGGTGCGGCTGCAGGTGCAGGCTCTGCCTCATTCAGCTCAAACCGGGCGAAAAAATGGTTGAGCTCCTCAGCTAGCGAGTTGTTACTGCTGCAGATGATCGGCCCCCCCTTGCCCTTATAGTTTGTGAGTTGCTGAATGCCCTGCCAGACACGCAGAGGGTCCCTCTCGTTGAAATACCCCTCTATCCTTCTTCCATAGGCTGTCTTTGCCTCCTTAATGGCTCTCTTTAGTTTAGATCTGGCAGTGCTGTACAATTAATCACTGCCAGATCTAAAGGCTGAGTTCCGTTCTCTCAGCAATGTTGTCTGCGTTATATAGCAGGCAACACATTTTTACAATTTTTACCAATATATACCTCAAGTCAGTTTCCATTATTATTTCTATATTAGTATTGTTAGTTATTAATTATTATTAATTCTCTATATTTTGTGAAACTATGTAAGATCGTAAAGCGCCACTTGTCCTTGTAATGTTTTCCACTTTCAGCTCAGCTCAACAGATCGTCACTCCCATGTTTATCAGTCTTTCCTCGTTTGAACACAGAGTGTCCTTGAGTTGGATTCCACAATGACCGAGGGGAGATAATAATGTCTAGACACGTCTCGTGGAAAAGCTGTTGCATTTAATAATTTTTAGAGATTGGTGTTATTTCCCTTTTCTTCTAATATTCTCGTTGGGGGAATAAGCAAATTAGTTTGTTCATAACGTCCTGGTGCCGTGATTAATCTTCTGTTCCTACGCTGTGAGTTCTGCCACGATTTCTTGAGCATATTTAAGAGATGCTACCGAATTAGTGAATGTTTTTGAAAGTCCCTTGACAGTAATACGCATCCTGGCCGGATAATACACTCCGCATATGACATCCTTAACACCGTAAAGAGCTTCTCTTGTCTGTGAGAACTTTCTTCTCTTTTGCACAATCTCGTAAGGGTAGTCCCGTAGGAGTTTGATAGAATCATTTCTGTACATCATCTTCTCTCCGTGTTTAATTTTTTTCATCAGCTCTTCCACTTGAGATATCCCGAAGTTTGACTATGATCTGTCGTGGATAGGCTTGGTCTCCTTGTGATCTTGGTTTAAATCTGGGTAGTCGATGTGCGACTTCAATTACAGGTGCCTCAGGTAGCTTGAGTACGTGTTTGATTAGATTGGCAGTGAACTCACAGGCATTGTCCCCCTCAGCTCCCTCTGTTACTCCACGTATTCGTATATTTTGGCGTCTTGAGCGAGCTTCGAGGTCAACACATTTATCAGAGACTTTTGTCAGTTGACTCTTGAGGCTGTCTAATTCTAACTTCATCGCCTGCATATCTCCGGTCATCTGTTCCACAACAACTTCCATATCTTTCACCGCAGTTACATTTGCAGAAACAGTTTCCTGCACAGCCTCAAACTTCTTTGTGGACTCTTCCTCCACCTTATTAATTCTCCCCATTAGTTCTTCGTGCACACCCTCAACTCTTTTTTGCAGAGCGCCAATGCCCTCAAGAATGTTTTGATTACCAGCATTAATAGTTTGCATGTTTTCCATCATTTTTAAGTTTCCAGCTTCAATGTCATTTCTCAAATCTCTTACCGAGTTCTTTATCTCCTCCATTTCGGTTTTCTCTTTTGTGGCCATCTCAGTCTTGGATCGTGTAGACATTCCAGAGACCACTCCAGTGGTCAGTTCTACAGTTTCTTGAGGTTTCTGAGTCTTCAGCAGGTGTTTTGTAACTCTCCTCTGTGGGCTCTGACCTGGAGACGTGTTTTTCATTTAAAATGCCTTTCCCTCCGTTAAATTCATGGCGCTTACTGATGACGTCATCAGCACAGCGACCCGGGGCTCCGGTAAGTTTTTAAAAACGGTCCTGACCTCCAGACCCGATTTTAACGCGAAAAATCGCGATTTATTCAGCGGAGCTAAAAAATTTGCGACTGCTAGCAGAGCATGACGCCCCCGGAAGTGCGACGGGGATGTTCGATGGGCCGGGTGCGGTAGCGATATTCGGCGGGCCCAGTACAACGGGGATGTTCGATGGGCCGGGTGCGACAGCGATATTCAGCGGGCCCAGCGTGGTGGCAATGTTGGATGGGCCCGGCGCGGCGGCAATGTCGGATGGGCCCAGTGGGGCGTTGAGGTTAGGCAGTACTGGGGGCAACTAGGTTCGGCGGTCACGTTATGTTGCCGATAGTCGGAGGAATCGGGGAGGGGGAGATATTCAGAGTTACCGGTGAGGCAGCGAGGCTGGGCGTCATCGGCAGGCAGGTGAAGGTCGACGGCAGCATCGACGTGGAGGTCAGCGAAGGCGGCGTCCTGGTGAGCACTGGAGCTGCTCCTCGTAGCCAAGATGGCTTCGCGGGACTCAGGCAGGCAGCGTGGGCCAGTGTTGGAGCCCGGAGCCTTCAGGCGGTCGAGTCGCGAGGTGTCGGTGGCAGGAGCGGCCTGGAGGCAGGCTAGTTACAGGTCCTTGGTGGAGTTAAGGTGTGCCAGGAATCGTTGATTGAAGAGGTGGATCTTCCGGAGGATGAAGTAGGGTTGGGGTCCGTTGCAGGTCTGGGTGAGTGAGGCCCGAAGTTTCGGGAAAATTAATGCGAGGTCCTGCTGTTGCCGCCGCATCGCAACCAAAGTCGATCTCAGTGCCCGGAAGGAGAATTGCTGTGTTTGGCGGCAGATAGCCAGTCAGTATCGATAGTCCGGCTTGGGTCCGAACTGGGAGGTAGGGAACTGAAGCTGGAAGCCATGAGGTACGAGATGGAGGCGTAGGCATGTCCCGAGGCAGCAAATGTGGCTGTGGTATCGGGTCTGGGTTAGGATTTAGTCGTAGAGTTGGAGGGAAGAGGGAATCACAGATAGGGGGGCAGTCAGAGAGGGGGTTGTAAAACTGTCTTCGGAGGGAGGAGGAGAACTTCTTCAAAGTAGACATACCTTGAGGAGATTTTGCAGTGGAGTAGACAAAGTGTTTAAGAAGGGCGGGTGTCTCAGTGCCCGGAAGGAGAAGTAGAGTGTAGTCCATGTAAGTGTTACAAATGCACATGGCCAAAAAGTGAGTTCTGCTAAAGCTTGAAACACTTTTGGGCAGTTGCTCAATTTTGGTGAAGCAGTTTTATAGAACTAGTGACCTACAGTGTAGAATCCAAGACATAAATATCTTCAGGTTGCCTTGAAAGTGCCACATTTAGCGGCTGGACAGTCTCAGAATCTTGAGATGCCTGGATCACATCGTGAGGCATGAAAGCCGACATGAATGCTTACCTGTTTGAGCACACCACAGGCTGCAAGAACTCCTCTTTTCCATCGGCTTCACGCAATTGAAATTATGATCTTAGTAAACTTGTGGTACACACTTATAATGATGCAGAGATATTGTGCTGTAATAACAAGGCCTTAAGGCAGAAACGTATTCATTGTTAATGCAGTGCTGGACGTACATGAATATATGATGTCGGACTCACAAAAAAAGTGTACGTCCGACCACACATTTTTTCCTTAATTAGAGATAATTAAATAAATCTAATGTACAGACTTTGCAGAGGATCTAAAACTTGCTTTGCATTGAGATCCTGCAGTTAATTGGGTTCTGTCTTTTTGTAAAATTAAAATACTATGTTTTTTTGTGTCGGATATACATGACCAAAGTACATATAATATTATGTTATAAATCATAACTTAAAAAAGTTTCATATTTTCTAATGTATGATCATGGATACATGTTTATATCTATCATAGGGACCTTAGCTTTACCAGGGTGGTGGTCTGGGTTTCCTCAACTGTTCACAAGGAGCTGATGAGCAACTTGGTCTGCTGCCACATCATATTGGGGTTGAGGTTTTGTCTTGTCGTTTCCTAATATCCTTATCGTCTTCCAGGCTTTCCTGCTGCTATAGGGCCTGTCCCACTTTCACGACCTAATTCACGACCTTTTTTACTCATGGACATTTTTCATCAGGCTAGAAAAACGCCCCGACCTACTTGATGCCACGAGTACCTACGACTAGCATCACGACCTACCTACGACCTCGTGACGACCATGCCGCGAGTATGAGTCAGGGGCAAACTCGGCAGAGGTCGTGAATTAGGTCGTGAAAGTGGGACAGGCCCTTATGAGATGCTTGTAGACTCGATCAGCTCTTGCCACCTCCTGTGTCTCTCAGTTGACACTGCTTTGATAAGTCGATTCCCAGTTATCAGAGTATCATCTCCAAAGGGATTAGCCTGGCAACAGTTGATGTATTCCTTATGGAGTTCCTTAGCTTCCTCTGACAGTCCGGGGATGAAGTTTACTCGGCATCCTCTGGGGATTTTCTTTCTGCAGGATTTTTTCAGCATTTCGTCAAAGACATCGTAGTTGGCTGGTGATGCTGGTAGGTCAATGGTTGCGGCATCCAAATGAACCTCTGCCTCACCTGGAAAGACTGTTCGGGTCCTTGGATGGAGTCGAGGGCGGAGGTAAAGAGACAGGTGTTCTATCTCCTGCGGTTGCAGGGGAAAGTACCTAGGGAGGGGATGATTTGGATGGGAAAGGACAAGTTGATCAGGGAGTTGCGGTGGGAAAGAGGTAGAGATGGGAAGATGTGGCCAGTGTGGGATCCCTTTGGAGTATATACAGTGGCTTGCAAAAGTTTTCATACCCCTTGAACTTTTCCACATTTTGTCACGTTACAACCACAAACGTAAATGTATTTTATTGGGAGTTTATGTGATAGACCAACACAAAGTGGTGCATAATTGTGAAGTGGAAGGAAAATGATACATGGTTTTCAAATTTTTTTTCAAATAAAAAACTGAAAAGTGTGGCGTGCAAAAGTATTCAGCCCCCCTGAGTCAATACTTTGTAGAACCACCTTTCGCTGCAATTACAGCTGCAAATCTTTTGGGGTATGTCTCTACCAGCTTTGCACATCTAGAGACTGAAATCTTTGCCCATTCTTCTTTGCAATATAGCTCAAGCTCAGTCAGATTGGATGGAGAGCATCTGTGAACAGCAATTTTCAAGTCTTGCCAGAGATTCTCAATTGGATTTAGGTCTGGACTTTGACTGGGCCATTCTAACACATGAATATGCTTTGATCTAAACCATTCTATTGTAGCTCTGGCTGTATGTTTAGGGTCGTTGTCCTGCTGGAAAGTGAACCTCCGCCCCAGTCTCAAGTCTTTTGCAGACTCTAACAGGTTTTCTTCCAAGATTGCCCTGTATTTGGCTGCATCCATCTTCCCATCAACTCTGACCAGCTTCCCTGTCCCTGCTGAAGAAAAGCATCCCCACAGCATGATGTTGCCACCACCATGTTTCACAGTGGGGATGGTGTGTTCAGGGTGATGTGCAGTGTTAATTTTCCGCCACACATAGCGTTTTGCATTTAGGCCAAAAACCTCAATTTTGGTCTCATCTGACCAGAGCACCTTCCTCCACATGTTTGCTGTGTCCCCCGCATGGCTTGTGGCAAACTGCAAACGGGACTTCTTATGGCTTTTTTTCAACAATGCCTTTCTTCTTGCCACTCTTCCATAAAGCCCCGATTTGTGGAGTGCACGACTAATAGTTGTCATGTGGACAGATTCTCCCACCTGAGCTGTGGATCTCTGCAGCTCCTCCAGAGTTACCATGGCTGCTTCTCTGATCAATGCTCTCCTTGCCCGGCCTGTCAGTTTAGGTGGACGGCCATGTCTTGGTAGGTTTGCAGTTGTGCCATACTCTTTCCATTTTTGGATGATGGATTGAACAGTGCTCCGTGAGATGTTCAAAGCTTGGGATATTTTTTTATAACCTAACCCTGCTTTAAACTTCTCCACAACTTTATCCCTGCTGTGTTCCTTGGGCTTCATGATGCTGTTTGTTCACTAATGTTCTCTAACAAACCTCTGAGGCCTTCACAGAACAGCTGTATTTATAATGAGATTAGATTACACACAAATAATAATAATAATAACTTTATTTATAGAGCACTTTAAAAACAACCACTGTTGCAACAAAGTGCTGTACATGACTAATCATGAACAAAAAATTATTACAAGACAATAAAAACATTAAAAAAGAGTAAAAACAATAAATAAACATTAAAAACACTAAAACAGGAGCAAAGTCTCATGCAGGGTCAAAAGCCAAGTAATAGAAAAGGGTTTTAAGACTGGTTTTGAAGATGGACTGTGAGGGGGCCTGTCTGATGTGCAACGGCAGAGTGTTCCATAATGTCGGAGCAGCAACAGAGAAGGCTCTATCCCCTCTGAGCTTCCACTTAGACCTCGGTACCTCCAGGAGCAGCTGATCAGCTGACCTGAGGCACCGGGCAGGAGCGTAGGGATGAAGCAGCTCAGAGAGGTAAGGCGGGGCGAGACCATTTAAAGATTTAAAAACAAATAAAAGAATCTTAAAATGTACTCGAAAGTACACCGGCAGCCAGTGGAGGGAGGCCAGAATTGGCGTTATGTGCTACCTCTTTCGAGTTCCAGTTAAAAGGCGAGCAGCAGCATTCTGAACCAACTGGAGACGAGCGAGGGAAGATCGATAGATAGATAGATATAATTTAATTGCCACACAACCAAGGTCAGTGGTATTTGGGTTGCCAGCAGCGGTACAGTAATAAAGAACACAACCACAATAAAAAATTTACACAAACATCCACCACAGCATTCATCACTGTGGTGGAAGGCACAGAGCTTGGCCAGTCCTCCTCCATTTTCCCCCGTGGTCGGGACCACCACCCTCCACAGCCGTTGCTGCAGGCGTCCAGATGGTAAGGGACAAAGTCAAAGTCAAGGTGAGTCCAGGATCGGCTCTTCCCAACCAGAGACCGCGGCTTCAGGCTGGTGTAGGCCGCAGGCCGGCGGTCAAAGTTTTAAAGTACCTGCCGTGCCGCAGCCGGAAGCACCGCAGACCGCAGGGCCGGCGGTCGAAGCTCCCCTCCAGGGGAGATGGTAAGTCCATGCCGCACCCGCGGTAGAAGACGGCCGCGGGACGGCGGTGGAAGCTTCTTCTTCCCCCCGGGTCCTCCAGCACCAGCTGGAGTTCTGCAGACTGCGGCTTCAGGCTGCCGGCTGCCGGGCCAGCGTAACGGAGCGCTCCCCTCCAGCGAGGGCTCACCCGCTCCACGCCGAGAGTCCACGCTGCGCCCGCCGCTGAAGCTCCGGGCGCGTCTCCGGGAAAGTCCGCGCCGATCCTTGCTGTTAGGCCACGGGGGAGGCGACCTGAAAAAAATCGCCTCTCCATGGAAGAGGCAGCCGAAACGGTTTCCCCCTTACCCCCCCCACACCAACCCCCACACATAACACACAAAGAAACATTAAAAACAGACTTTTAAACATACTAAAAAAATAAAAAAAGTTGAAAAAAAACGGACACGCTGCCGACAGGCTGCTGCCAGTGACTTCGAGTAACTCCAAAATAGAGCGTTACAGTAATCCAGCCTAGACGTGATGAAGGCATGGATTACTGTTTCAAAATGCTGCCGCTCAAGAATGGGCTTCACCTTTGCCAGCTGCCTTAAATGAAAGAAGCTGGACTTAACTACCGCGCCTATTTGATGATCTAATTTAAAATCACTGACCATCTTAAAACCCAGGTTTAAAACTGTTGGCTTCACATACAGTGCCAGGGGACCCAAGTCAACAGGGGGAGGTTCAGGGCAGCCATTGGGACCAAACACTATCACCTCTGTCTTTTCATTAAAACCTAGAAAGTTTAGGGCCATCCAGGATTTAAAGTCATCAAGACATAACAGAAGTGATTTGACAGAGAAAGCATCTTCCTTCCTCAGCGGCATATATAGTTGGCTATCATCAGCATAACAATGAAAAGGGATGCCATGCTTTCTAAGAATGGAACCCAGAGGAAGTAAGTACAGTGAGAAAAGCAGGGGCCCTAAAATTGAGCCCTGTGGAACCCCATATGACAGAGGAGCGGAGGAGGATTCAAAACCAGCAAGGCTTACACACATAGTTCTGTCTGCCAGATAAGACCTGAACCATTCCAGGGCACTGCCACAAATGCCCACTAGGTGCTGTAACCGAGATACTAAGATACCATGGTCCACTGTATCAAAGGCGGCAGATAGGTCCAGCAGGACAAGAACCACATAATCACCAGAATCATTAGCTAGGAGGATGTCATTAAAAACCCTTAGCAATGCTGACTCTGTGCTATGCATAGTTTTAAACCCAGACTGGAAAACCTCCCGAATATTATGCTCGTCCAAGAAGAGTTTTAGCTGAGCATAAACAACTTTCTCCAGAATTTTAGAAATAAAAGGCAACTTGGAGATCGGTCTAAAATTGGCCAGAACAGTTTGATCCAGGCCAGGTTTCTTAAGTAGTGGTTGCACTACTGCATGTTTAAAACTTACAGGGACAACCCCAGAACACAAGCTGCTGTTGATAATGGCAAGAACCGACTGCCCTATACTGGGGAAAACCTCTTTAAAAAGATGAGGAGGGACAGCATCACAAGGGGAACCCGATGGCTTAATATGGCTAACCACATCCTCTAAACGCGACAATGTCACAGGCACAAACTTATCCAATACCACCAGGCATGGGACAGAAACAGAGGGGTCAGAGGCAGGAGCTGAAATGAGAGCCCTTATGGAAACAACCTTATTAATAAAAAAGTGCAGGAAGTCATTGCACATTTCAGACGATGCTTCCAGACAGACAGGCTGTGGGGCATTAAGAACAGAGTCAATGATTTTGAATAGCACACGTGGGTCGTGACGCTTAGACACAATATGTTTGACAGGTATTCTCTTTTGGCCTCTTTAACAGTGTTCTGGTAATGACGCCAGCAGTCCTTTAGGATTTGAAATGAAACCTGCAGCTTGTCCTTCTTCCACCTTGCGTTCAGCTTTGCGGCACTCCCGTCGAGCTGTACGAGTTACGTCACTGAACCAGGGCTCGGGTTTAGCTCTAGGCTGCAATGTTTTTAATGGAGCCACAGAGTCCAGTATAGTTCTGCAGGAGGAGTGAAACCAAGAACTGATCTCCTCCGTATCAAGAGAAGTGGAAGCAGAGGGGGCACAGAGCTGATCGAAAGCAGCAGAGAACTGGCCGGCAGCAAAAGGGTTGAAAGTCCGACAGCGCCGAGCAGGAGCGCCAGATTTAACTGCAGCACAGGAGAAACCAACATCAAATAATACGGGCATATGATCAGAAACCACACTATCACAGATCTCCAAATTTAACACAGACAAGCCATGAGAGAGAACAAGGTCTAGTGTATGTCCATGTTCGTGTGTGGGACCAGACACACACTGCACAAAGTTAAAAGAGTCAATAAGGCTTAAAAAAGTCCTTCACCAACGGCTTATCAGGACAGAACACATGTATGTTAAAGTCGCCAACCATAAGGACACGATCATAGTTGGGCATAATCCCAGCCAGAAAATCAGAGAAGTCATTCACAAAGTCCTTATGATATTTGGAGGGTCGGTAGATGACAGCGCAAAGCGACCCACCTCAAATAAAGTAGCTTCGAAGCTGGAGAATGAGGATGATATAGCGCACTGCTTGCATTTAAAGTTATTTTTATAAATAGCCGCTGTTCCTCCACGGCCCGACATCCGCGATAAGAACAGCCAGCCGGTAAAAGTTCAATAAGAGCGCTGCACTCACCAGGACCGATCCAAGTCTCTGTCACACAGAGGAAATCCAGGCCACGGGAGCAGAAGAAATCCCTCAGGATAAAAGTTTTGTTTGCCAGCGATCTGGCGTTCACCAAACCAATCCTGGAAGGGGATGGACTCTGTAGATCGGCGGATTGGGGAGCCCGGAGCAGTGTCTGCAGGTTCCGGAGATTCACCCCGCGGTGGCGGGGCCGAGGAGAGCAGGGGGGGCGAGGCCGGTCTCGTCGCAGCTTCTGATCGTAAGAAGGGGGGGGGGGGGGAGAAAGGATCCACCCGGAGGAGTTGGCGTACCTGGTGACCACCTTCGTCCCCTCCGAGACGGCGTGTCCGGCCAGTTCTCCGGGCAGCAGCAGGCGGACAGCGCTCTGGATCTCCCATGAGGAGATGGTCCGGTGGCAGCTGAAGAGCACCAGGCTGGAAAAGTTCAAGGGGTATGAATACTTTTGCAAGCCGCTGTAGAGTGCTGTGTAGTACAGAGGAGTATGGGTGGTAATAATCAAATGGTATTTTACATGTACTAATTAATGTACAATGTAGAATATTGAACTGTGTAATGAATAACAAATTTGAAGGGTGACGAATGTGTAAAACAGGAAGGTAGGCAAAAATGCTGGAGAAACTCAGCAGGTGAGGCAGCATCTATGGAGTGAAGGAAATAGGTGACGTTCTTGCAACACTTTACAGCAGCTGTGGAAAGTAGGACAGCAGAGACTATCTCTGGGATGAGGATACCACCTGTGGGTCAGACATAGAACATAGAACAGTACAGCACACGAACAAACCCCACAGCCTACAATGTCCACGATGAACATGATGCCAAAACCATCTCGCATCTACCTGCACATAAAGAAAAAAGTTGCCCAGTGCATCTCCTTTAAACTTTGCCCCACTCACCTTAACGCTATGCCCTCTAGTATTTGATTTTGCCATCCTGGGGAAAAGTTTCTTACTGTCTACCCTACCTATGCCTCTCGTAACTTTATATTCTTCTAATTGAATTGAATTGAATATTTCATTGTCACATGTGACTCGTCACAGTGAAATTCTTTGCTTGCATACCCAAGGAATGCAAATAGTCGGCTATAAAGGGTGCTTATAGAGTTACAAACCCCCGTGCCTGATCCCCCTTTGTTCCTCCTCTCTTCCCCCACTCCTCCTCCTCCTGCTCCGTCACTGCGGGTTCCCCACACTGGGTCCTCCATTGTTCTTCCCCCTCCTTCACGTGGGTCCCCCCAATGCTGGATCCACATTGCTCTTCCCCCCTCCCTCATGGGGGTCCCCCACGCCGGGTCCTCCTACACTCCCTTCCTCGGCAGAAACGTCCTCACTTCCACGTGTCCGCCCTCGTCCATTGGTCGGCGCCAACATCGGCTGCCGCACCGACCGCTCCAGTAACGTTGCCGGGTCCTCTCCGGACGGCCCCAGCCGTGGGCTCTGCAGACCCAGCCACTGATGGCCATGGGCTTCGTCGACTAACGAGGCTCCACCACAGGCCCGACCGGGTCAAGCTTGGTCAGGTCTCCCTGCAACCTCCAGGGTTCCGACACCATTCTGGTAAACCTCTGCCCGTTTTCTAAAGCCTCCTCATCCTTCCTGTAATGGGGTGAGCAGAACTGCACGCTATACTCAAAATGTACACGTATAAAGCGGTATCAGGACTTCCTGACTCCTATTCTTAATGCCCTGACCTAAAGCAAACCTACCATATGCCTTTTTACCACTATCTACTTGTGTTGCCACTTTCAGGGATTCATGGACGAACCCCAAGATCCCTCTGTACATCAATGCTCATGGGTCATAATAATAATAAGCCTTTATTGTCATTGTCAACAAAATTAGGAGAGTTAGTCCTGATCAGTGCAACCAAAACAAGTTAAAACAAGATAAAAACACAACCAATCCATCCAATACATTATTTAACTGCTTAAAATAACAGATAAATTATATTTGTCATACCGACGGAGAACATTGCACTGGGAGAATATTATACTTTAAAATGTAATAAATGCTTTAAAAGAAGTAAAAAAGAAGAAATATTAGCTGAGTGGTCTGTTTTATAGTGGAATGGATGATGGCATCTCTCATGTCATGTGGATATTTGAGGAATTTAGAGTTCTGATGGCCAGGGTAAAGAAACTGTTCTTGGTTCTGTTTGTCCGGCTTTAGATGCACCTGTACCGCCTGCCAGAGGGCAGGAGATTGAACAGGAACTGTCCAGGATGGGAGAGGTCTTTGATTATTTTCCAGGCTCTACAGAGGCACCGAGAGCTGGAGATGTCTTCCAGGGAAGGCAGAGGGCAGCTGATGATTTTCTGGGCAGTTTTGATCACTCTCTGCAGGGCTCTCCTATCTGCTGCTGAGCAGCCAGCATACCGCACCGTGATACAATATGCCAGGACACTCTCGATGGTGGAGCGGTAGAAGGTCATTAGCAGCTTCTCCTCTAAACTGTTCTTCCTTAGCACTGTCAGGAAATACAATCGCTGCTGGGTCTTTTTTACCACCGCTGAAATGTTGTGAGACCAGGAGAGGTCCTCCGCGATGTGTGTTCCCAGGAATTTGAAGGTGGAAATCCTCTCGACACAGTCCCCGTTGATGTGGAGCGGGGCAGGGTCCACTCTGTGCCTTCTGTAGTCAATGACCATTTGCTTTGTTTTCCTAATGTTGAGTGCCAGGTTATTCGCAGAACACCACTCTGACCTCATCTCTTTGCGCTGCCTCGTCTCCTCCTGATATGAGTCCGACCACCGATAAGTCATCCGCAAATTTAATAATGAAGTTTGTGGAGTGGATGGAAGTGCAGTTATACAGAGCAGTTGTACAGAGCAGAGAGGAGTGGACTCAGCACACAGCCCTGTGGAGAACCAGTGCTGAGTGTGAGGTTGGAGGAGCCCATTTTGACTGTATGTGTGCGGTTAGTGAGAAAGTCCTTTATCCAGGCGCAGGTGAGAGGGGGGAAGTCTAAGTCTGGAAGCTTGTTGATTAGTATGTCAGGGATGATCGTATTAAAAGCTGAGCTATAGTCAATAAAAATAATCCTTGCATAGCTCCCCAGATGGACGCTAATTAGATGACGAGGCATTTGGCTACCTGAGCACACTGTTGGGACAGGTCCCATTAAATTAGTGTATTTTTCGAGTTTTTACGTGGCTCGTCCACATTGGTCACTTCCAGCGAGAATCCACAGGTCCAAGCAGGGCCCGGTTCTAGGTGATTGGGGGACTGGCTCGATCTATGATGTCTAGATGTTTGGGGGCTGACTTGATCTCGGATGTCAGTATGAATAGGACTGCTCTTTGTTCACCAAGCGAGGAGTTCACCACCGTAAGGGTGACGGAGCTGAGCTGTCACGTCGTCTGGCTAGTATTGTTACCATATTTACATCAACTGATGTGTTTTGCTTTTTTTTAAATATTACATAGAAACATAGAAATTAGATGCAGGAGTAGGCCATTCGGCCCTTCGAGCCTGCACCGCCATTCAATATGATCAAGGCTGATCATCCAACTCAGTATCCCGTACCTGCCTTCTCTCCATACCGTCTGATCCCCTTAGCCACAAGGGCCACATCTAACTCCCTCTTAAATATAGCCAATTAACTGGCCTCGACTACCCTCTGTGGCAGGGAGTTCCAGGGATTCACCACTCTCTGTGTGAAAAAAGTTCTTCTCATCTCGGTTTTAAAGGATTTCCCCCTTATCCTTAAGCTGTGACCCCTTGTCCTGGACTTCCCCAACATCGGGAGCAATCTTCCTGCATCTAGCCTGTCCAACCCCTTAAGAGGTGATTAATGTATTTACACAGACAGCATGCCCATTTTTATTGATCGTTAAAGATCCACAATATGTCCAATGTTAGGGCTATTGTCAGATCCGACAATTTTTTGGAGAAGGATTTGTACCTTTCGATCTTGAGGTATTGCATTAGGGTGTCGTTCAAATCTTACCATTTTCCTCGGGCACCCATCACGAATCCAAGGAATTGGACATATGTCCTTTTGGTCATTTCAGTAATCTGTCCTCCGTTGTAAACCTTGGTTTGATGTGAACAGTCCATCCGTACTTGACAACATGTGCCTTTAGTTTGTCCATGATCTTGTTGTGGCGTTTAATGCGTGCGTTCTTGACCGCGGGACATTGTCCGGAGATGTGTGCCAGTGTTTTTGTTTGCCAGTGCACACCTTCTGCACAGTTTGGCCATGTTGGGGCGGCCGTATGAAAGGGTACATCTAGTTAGGTAAAGACTGCACCTGAGTAGTAGTATTTTAATGAATTGTGACTGTTTCATTTTGTGTCGTCCGTTCAGCCATGTATTTGATGTTGCGTCGTTCTTGAAATAGTGGTCGCCGGGGCCCTGGGCCACAAGCTTAGTCCATTTCTCAAATTCCCATTTTCGCCATCCCGCATATTTGTTCATGGGTTTGGCTTTTCCTTCAATTCCGGGTATGTTCCGCAGCCTTATGTCCAATGGGGTACCAGGTATACTCTCTTCCTCTTCCCATGTGGTAGAGAGACCTGCCTCCTCGTTATTATTTGATTGTGCAGGCTCGAGAAATTCTTGTATTTCTCTTAGCACTCATAGATTTTTAAGTTTCGTTATGTGCTCTGCGTTGTTCTTTCCTCTGAACTGGAATGATGGCAAGATGACAGCATCTTCAGATTTTTCAAGGGATTCGTGTTTCCGGATGATTGCAGATGGAATTTGGACTTCAAGCTTTGGCAGTCCAGGGGCCTCCGTCCTTATTTTTGGAATATAGTATTCCGTCTGTAGTGTCAGCAGGAAGGTGTAGTATCTCCTTCACTGCTTTCTTAATAATAATAATAATAATACATTTTATTTATGGGCGCCTTTCAAGAGTCTCAAGGACACCTTACAAAAATGTAGCAAGTAGAGGAAAAACATGTAAGGGGAATGAAATAAATAGTAGAGACATGACTAGTACACAAATTAAAGACAGAATTCAATTCAAAACACAATATGAGGCAATTCATGCACAGATGAAAAGGGAGGGGGACGTGGGGCTAAGGATAGGCAGAGGTGAAGAGATGGGTCTTGAGGCGGGACTGGAAGATGGTGAGGGACACGGAATTGCAGATCAGTTGGGGGAGGGAGTTCCAGAGCCTGGGAGCTGCCCTGGAGAAGGCTCTGTCCCCAAAACTGCGGAGGTTGGACTTGTGGATGGAGAGGAGACCGGCTGATGTGGATCTGAGGGACCGTGAGGGTTGGTAGAGGGAGAGGAGGTCAGTGAGATATGGGGGGGCCATATGGTGGAGGGCTTTGTAGGTGAGGACCAGGATTTTGTAGGTGATCCGGTGGGAGATGGGAAGCCAGTGAAGTTGTTTGAGGACTGGAGTGATGTGATGCCAGGATTTGGTGTGGGTGATGAGTCGGGCGGCTGCGTTCTGGACCAGTTGGAGTCGGTTGATGTAGGTGGAGCTGATGCCAAGGAGAAGTGAGTTGCAATAGTCCAGTCGGGAGGAGATGAAGGCATAGATGAGTCTTTCAGCAGCGGGAGGTGTGAGAGAGGGTCTGAGTTTGGCGATGTTGCGGGGATGAAAGAAGGAGGTTTTAATGACATGGCGGATGTGAGGCTCAAGGGAGAGGGTGGAATCAAAGATCACGCCAAGGTTGCGGGCCTGGGGAGATGGGGAGACAGTGGTGCCGTCGATGGTGAGAGTGGGGTTATTGATTTTGCTGAGTGTGGATTTGGAGCCTATGAGGAGGAATTCTGTCTTATCGCTGTTGAGTTTGAGGAAGTTATGTTGCATCCAGGTTTTTATAGCTGACAAACAGGAGTTGATATGGGAGAGGGGGGGTTGTGGGGGGGATTTGGTGCCGAGGTAGATCTGGGTGTCATCGGCGTAACAGTGGAAGTCCAGTTTGAAGTGGCGGAGTATCTGACCAAGGGGGAGGATGTAGATGATGAAGAGGAGGGGGGGCCGAGTACGGAGCCTTGGGGAATGCCTTGAGTGACTGTGGCTGTAGCAGAGGTGTGGTTATGGAGAGAGATGAAGTGGGATCTGTTGGAAAGATAGGAACGGAGCCAGCTGAGTGCAGAACCTTCAATGCCGAGGTCTTTGAGTCTGGTGAGCAGGATGTTATGGTTCACTGTATCGAAGGCTGCGCTCAGGTCGAGGAAGATGAGGATGTTGAGGGAACCAGTGTCAGCAGAGGTGAGGAGGTCGTTGAGGACTTTGAGGAGAGCAGTTTCTGTGCTATGGAGGGGGCGAAAGCCAGATTGGCGGGGTTCAAGTAGGTTATACGCAAGGAGGTGGGAATGAAGTTGCGACGCAACGATACGCTCCAGGGTTTTTGAAGGAAAGGGGAGGTTTGAGATTGGGCGGTAGTTTATGAGAAAGGAGGGATCATGACCAGGTTTCTTTAAGATTGGTGTGACTGCAGCAGTTTTGAAAGCGGAGGGGACAATTCCTTGGGACAATGAAGAGTTGAAGAGATTAGTGAGGTAGGGGCAGAGAACGGGGAGGCAGGACTTCAGCAGGGGAGTGGGGAGAGGGTCGAGGGAGCAGGTAGTGGGTTTGGAAGAGCTGATGAGTTTGGAGATTTCAGTAGGGGTGACCAGGTCAAACTGGGAGAGGAAGCAGTGTGGAGGAGGGGTAAGGAGGTCAGTGGAGATGTTGAAAGGAGGGGCCTTGGTAGGTGGTGGAGTAGATGCTGGGGAGTCGGGTACAGGGGATAAAGATTGATAGATGGTGCTGATTTTATCAGCTAAAAAGTGGAGGAATGAGTTGCAGAGAACCGGAGTAGAGGTTGGGAGAGTGTTGGCTCGATGCTTGAGGAGGTTTTCTTGATGATGTTGTCCAGTTTTATTACCGTGTTTTGAGATGCTTCCATAAGGATAAGGTGGTAATATATCCTTGGGATCATGTGTGTGTGTTTGTAGGAATTCGAGTTTCTGTGTCGGCTTGAGTTCTGCCGCTTTCAGATTCGTAATCCAAGTATTAAGTTTTGCCGACAAGTTGTCCTCAGTCACTCCTGCCCATGTGTCTATTCGAGCTCCCAGGTATTTTTCGAGCTCACCCGGTTCGATGTTGTTCACCGGTTCATCGTTGAACTTCCACTTCTCTAGGGTGTTGTATAGAAACTTTTTCCTGGATGGTCTACAGTGGAAGTCGGCCGTTTTCTTGATGTTAATTTGTAGACCTGTGTTCTTCCAGAAAGCCTGTAAGATTTTCATATTGGCCGCCATTCCTGCGTAGGAGTCACTGAGGATGGCTATATCTTCGGCAAATGCTAGTGAAGAACAGCTGACTGCCCTGTTCTTATGTTTCATCACGACACCCATCCGTGCCTGTTCCAGCGTACATATCAGGGGGGCCACGGTAATATTGAATAGCAGTGGTGATAGGAGGTCGCCTTGCTTGACTCCCCTTTTTATGAGTATGGGATCTGTAGCGGTCCTGTCACCTTCTATCACCGTCGTGTTGTCGGTATAGAGACTCTCCACTAGGTGAACAAACCTATTCGGTACACCCATCCTCTTAAGTCCAACGGTGAACATTTTGTGTCCAATGGAGTCAAATGCCTTTGCCAGGTCTATAAAGACTACCGCCAATTCCTTTTTGTTGCTCTTTGCCCCCTTCATGATGTTCTCTAGGGTCGCAATGTTCTCGTTGCATCCAGGGGTGGCTGCTATAAATCCTTTCTGTCTAGGACTAAGCTTCACTGCCTCAGACAGTCTCTTTGCAATGATTTTCGTGAAGAGCCGGAGCAACATTGGCCCGATTGTGATAGGCCTCCAGTTATCGATGTTTCTGAGGAGTTCTGCATCCTCTGTTTTCGGAATTTGCACCGTTCGGCTCTTTTTCAAGGCCATTGGTATGAATGCCAATTTTTGCCATAAAGAGAAGAGGCGAGGTATCAGTGTCTCATCCTGACCCATGATGTTTTCAAGGTGGTTGACCTTCATTCCGTCCAGCCCAACTGCACTCTTCACATTCATTTCACTTATTGCCTTTTCCACCTCTTCTAACTTAATGGCTTCCATTAGCAAGTTTACATCTGTGGTGCCATCATATGGTGCCATTTTATTGATATTGGCTTTAATGTTCGGATGGGATAATTTTGCTCGAAAGCAACTTTCCAGTTTCTCCCTACTGAGAGGGCAGCTTTATGCGGCTGGAGCGCCCATGATTTGGCCTGCCAGTCTTCTCCTGTCTTTTTGAAATAAAGTCTGCGTGAGTTTGCAATTGTGTTTTTTCTTTTTTGCCCACCCGAGTTTGGATGGTTTGCAACTCTGTGCTTCTTGTTATTGTTGCCCGCCTTTTGACCCTTGTTCTGACGAGGCTTTGGAGAAAACTTGTCGATCAACACTTCCGTAATTTGTTCGACCATGTTGATGCACCGATCTTTGTTGTAACTCCTCTGCCCTTGCGATCTGGTCCGCTAGGTCACGATGTTTCGGGGGTCCATGCACTGTTTTCCTTGGTCGGGCATCGGTTCTGGTGTGTCCTTGGTCAGACGAGGCCAACTCTTCAGTATCAGCAAGTTCGGATTCATTACCCGTTTCTTCGGGGATGTTTCTGTTCTGGGCATCAATTTCAGCCACCTTCGTTCTAAGACGCGGATCTCGTCACTTGTCTGATATCTGTCGGTTGGATGTCAGAATCTTGCTTATCTCGACGTTTATCTTTTTACCCCTTGGAATCGTTTTTTCAGGTCGACAAGCAGTTTGATTTCATCGTCCGACTAAAAACGGAACATTGACGGTTTTTTTCCGGAGGATTAGCTGCTGCTATCCTTTTCATATTTCGCATTGCCGGATGTTCGTGCCTCTCATGTTGGCTGAGACCCCTTTGCGTAGTGAACCGCTTTTCACATTTCTCGCAGGGGGAAACACCATCTGTGCTGGGTGGTGGTGGACCCTTACATTTACATGATACAAGATACAAGATACATTTATTTGTCACATATGCCAGATAGCACAGTGAAATGAGATAACCATACAGCCATACAATAAAATAAAGAATACAACACAGAATACAATTCAACATAAAAACATCCCGCCACAGCAGAATCAAAGTTTCCCACTGTGAGGGAAGGCACCAAAGTCAGTCTCTTCCTCCAATGTTCCCCAATGTTCACCCGTGGTCGGGACCTCCCAGAGCCCTCTGCAGTTGCCGCTACGGGCGGCCCGATGTTCAGGCTCGCATCGCCGGGGTGATGTAAGTCCGACGTCGGGGCTGGGGGACGTCCTCAGCGGCCTGGACAACACAGTCGGCCACCTCCTACCGGAGTCCGGGGCTCCCAAAGTCCGCAGGCCGCGCCGGGCGGAGACTCATGCTGGCGGCCCTCTGCAAGGAGCCCCAGGACTCCGCGATGACGGTCAGCGCCGCCCGTGTTGGAAGCTCTCCCAACCGCAGCTCCACGATGTTGGAGCAGCGGCCCAACGCTCCGGAGCTCCAAACGGCGACCCAGGTAGGCATCGCCTGCTCCGCGGTGAATTCAGCGCTGCGCCGCCACTGATGAAGCTCTGGTCCGGGTCACGGTCCCCGGCAGGAAAGGCCGCTCCGATCCAAGTGGTAGGCCGCGAGGTGGAGGGCGAGGACGCGACTCGGAGAAATAGTCGCGACCCTGCCAGGAAGCGACTGTGAAACAGTTTCCCTCTTACCCTGCCCCCCTCCCCTACATAGAAATGTTAAAGTTTCCCCCAAAATAGACATTAAACTAACTGAAAATTTAAAAAAGATTGAAAAGACGAACAGGCTGTAGGCTGAGGCTGCCACCAATGCAGCCCTTACTGGACCTTTAGCATAGTGGCATGCAATAGAATGGTACTCTCCCTTTTTATTGCACTTCCCACATATAGTATGGAAGCTTTTAATTTGATGCTGCTTGTTCTGGTGTGTCCTGAATAAGCCTACTGTGTGGTATATTTTGTTGCATTTGGAGCAAAATAGGCCATCCACTGGGTAGTGGATTGTTGTTGGTTGTGGGTTTATACTGTGTTTTGGTCTAATTATGTTTACGTTTTCGTAATAGGTGCTTTCATGGGTAGTTATTGTTTCGGTGGGTATGCTGTCAGTTGCCGTCTCCTTTTCCGTGCCTGAGATCTTGGTTAGCCGGTTTATAAAAAGTCTGAGTTCGGATGGTTCCACTGTGTTCCTGGCCTTCCAGGGATGACGTGTACGCACCCGCTTGCTGTTTTCCCGGTTCTCATGGCTCTGGCTAGCCGAACTGGGTACCAGCAAGGCATAATTTCAGGTGGTAATTGTCTCAACTCCTCTTCGCTGGTCTGGGTGGAAGAGGATGTTAGCACAGGTCCCGCAGACAGTGACCTTGGTTGAGTGCAGCTTATGCATTTTGTGGCGATGGAGTCCTATAAGCAAACTGATGAGGGTCAAGATTTGGAGGGAGGCTGGCTGTGCTGTGAAATTAGTCTTTCAAAGCATTTCATGACTACTGATGTTAATGCATTTGGTCTGTGGTCATTGAGACTGTTTATGACTGGCTTCATAGGGACAGGGATGATGGTAGCCGACTTCAGACAAGGTGGTATGGTGACGTGTCAGGGAAAGATTGAAGATCTTTGTAAAGACCCATGAGAGCTGGTTTGCACAAGCTTTAAGTACTTTGCCGATTACACATCAGGTCCAGCGGCTTTCCTTGTGTTCGCCGACTTGAGCGCACGCCTCACTTGGTGATCCTGGAGAGTGAGCGAACGGGAGCTGGGGGTCGGTGGGTGCAGCGTGTCTGCATGGGGCCTCTTTGCCTCAAAGCGAGCAAAGAAATGGTTTTGTTCCTCTGCCGGCGAGGCGTTAGCACCGACAGTCATGAGTGTGTTGACTTTGTAGTTGGTGATTTGCTGTAATCCTTGCCACACCTGCCATGGGTTATAGTGTGTGAGATGGTCCTCCACTTTTTTCTTGTAGGCCTCCTTTGCAGCTTTGATGCCTCTCCTCAATTCTGCTCTTGCCATGCTGCATTGGGCCCTGTCATCCGATCTTAAGGCAGAGTTGCGGGTTCTCAGGAGTGACTGTACTTCACTAGTCATCCAGGGTTTTTTGGTTGGGATAAACCCTGGATGCGTTTTTCAACAGTGACATTATCGGTGCAGTTCATTATGTAGAACAGTACAGTTTCTGTGAATTCCTGTAAGTCCTGTTGTTCAAATATATTCCATGCTGTATGTGTAAAACAATCCTGCAGTTGAGAGAGTGCTCCATCAGGCCAGGTTTTTATGATCTTTATGTCCGGCTTGGTTTTCCTTCTGAGGGAAGTATATGCTGTGATGAGACCGGCCCAAATGTGGGAGAGGTACAGCTCTATATGCATGCTTTAAGTTGGAGTAGACGTGGTCCAGTGTGTTTTTACCCCTGGGGGACACTACGTATTGTACGAATTTAAGAAGCACTGACTTGAAGCTTGCTTGGTTGAAATCCCCCGCAACAATGTCAACTCCCTCAGGATGAGCCTGCTGTTGTGTGTTTATGGTGTCATGCAGATGTGCTAACGTTAGCATCTGGTGGAATATAGACAGCTGTCATCATCACTACTGTGAGCTCTCTAGGCAAATGAGAGTCATTACTTCCAGGTGAGGAGAGCAATGGGTGTATATGATCTTGCTGTTTGTACACCAGTCATGATGTACATAAATGCAAAGACCACCTCCTCTGTTCTTACCGTTTCAGTCTTTGCGATGGGTGGTACGGCCCGTCAGTTGTACTGCAGCGTCCGGGATCAGCGGGTGCAACCAGGTTTCTGTTACGATCATCACACAGCATTCGTGAACATAGGTGTTTGCAGCAATTTGTAGTTCCAGCTTGTCTGTTTTGTGGACGATGGGTCTGGCGTTGGTGAGGAAGATGCTTGGTAACGGAAGTTTGTGTGGCTGTTTCCTTAGCCTAGCAAGTAGGCCCGCCCGGCATCCTCGCTTCTGCTTCCGCTCCCTTCGCCATCTATGCCGCCTCCCGGACCCAACAACAATCCAGGGAGAGTCTGGTAGACCCGCTCTGTCCTGCGGTATGTTTCAAGATCGCTGGAAATCGCTTGTAATGTCGGTGCAACATCTTAATCCAACGGTAAGCAACTCAGCGTGGGTTTTAGACGTATCTTCCCTGTAGCACATTCTAGCACACACTAAACACTATACACTACACACAACGTAAATACAACAATAAGCACCTAATCAGAGAGCTAAGAGCCGCTGCGCCCGTGAGCGCCACCATCTTCTTAAAAAGCCATTAATTGTATATTTTTTCCTTACATTTGCAACCATTGTGTCATCTGCAAACATAGTAACGACCTGTTTATGCTTGGCTCCAAGTATTTTTATAAACAGCAGACATCCCTGCACAGATCCCTGTGGAATGACACTAGTCACAGACCACAGCCTAAATATAGTCTTTCCACCACAGCCATCTTCATCAGTAAGCTAGTTCTGATCCATACAAGCATGTCACTGTTAGGGCAGCACGGTGGCGCAGCGGTAGTGTTGCTGCCTTACAATGCCAGAGACCCGGGTCCCAGGTTCAATCCTGACTATGAGTATTGTCTGTACGGAGTTTGTACGTTCTCCCTGTGACCGTGTGAGTTTTCTCCGGGTGCTCTGGTATCCTCCCACACTCCAAAGACGTATAGGTTTGTAGTTAATTGGCTTGGTATAAAGAAAAAGTGTAAATGGTCCCTAATGTGTGTGTAGGATAGTGTTAATGTGCGGGGATCACTGTCGGTGCGAACTCGGTGGGTGTAAGGGCCTGTTTCGTGCTGTATCTCTAAACTAAACTAAACTAATCCCATGCGTCTTAATCTTCTCGATCAGCCTGCCATGGGATACTTTATCAAAAGCCTTCTAAATGCCATGTAGGCAGCAACATCCACAGACATAGATCACCTTTGTCACCATCTCAAAAAACCTGAGTTAAGCTAGTAAGTCATGGAGAGCTGGAGGACAGGCTGCACCGATGGTGGCACTGGAGAGATTGTCAGGAAACACCTGCAACAAGACAGCCAAGGAGCAGAGAGACTATCTCTGTGTTTACTACAACTCTGAACTAGGCAGTGTACCCTGGCAGAACAACATGTGTTGAGGATCAGCAGCTATCATCCCACACCACAAACAGAGAACCACCACTACAAGAAATGATCAAATAAAGGAGGATTCATGAATGTGAAATTAATACCATAAAATCTCTTATCAACTACATTCCTAGTGGCAAAAATACATGAATTGATGACAAACCATTTTAGTTAGCACTATCCAATCGCCGACTCCTCTCTTGGTAGCAAAATGCATAATTTACGACAAACCTTTTTAGTTTGCACTATCCAATCGCCGACTACTCTTAGTTTTCAAATAATTTTTCTTTTTAAATAAATCAACACAAAAAAGAAAAGGGACATGTTAATAAGAAACACTCAAATAATACACAAAAGAAAAATATAAAAATATACAGTAATATAACAGAAATATTAGAATTTAAAAAAATAATAATACAACCATACCATCAGCCACACACCCCACCCCCCCCCCCCCCCCCCCCCCCGGCTAATTAAGAGTGAAGAGTGCACCTACACATAACAAAATTTAACAAGTCAAGCCGTCATTTCAAGTTTATTGGTCACATACACATTCGAGATGTGCAGTGAAATGAAAAGTGGCAATGCTCCTGCAAGTCTGTAAAGTATGATAAAAAAGCTTGCCATTTGTGAAAAAAATGATCAGTACATTCCCTCAATGTATATTTAATTTTCTCAAGTTTAAGAAAAAACACTACATCTTTGTGCCACTGTGACACAGAGGGTGGGTTAGGAGATTTCCACTGTAGGAGTAGGCGACGTCTGGCTATTAAAGATGTAAAATTAATTATTTATTTTTGCACAGAGTTTAATCGACCTGCCTCGGGGCCCCAAAGATGGCAATCAATGGACAGGGCTGTAGAGGTATTCCCATTACGGTAGACATTATATTAAAGTGGCTGGACCAAAAATTATGTAATCGTGGACAAAGAAAAAACATATGGCTCGGATGACAGTGTGGGCCCGAACATCTATCACATTTATCCTCCACCTCTGGATAAATCCCGGACAGTCTTTTTTTATCTTTATTTTTTTTATTTGTATTTTTATTAGCAGCAGTGTACAGTAGTATAGACCGCAGCATATGACAAATACATTTAATGTACATCTTCTATTTTAAATTTAACAAGAGAAAATAGAAAAGAGAGACAGAACGAAAAAGAGAGAAGGTGAAAGAAATAGTGATGTGTGAACCCCTAGACTAGCGTAGTGCAGTCCAGGAGTGAACGAGTAAAAGCCTATAGAAGAGTAAGAAGACAAAAATAATAAAGAAAAAGAAAAAAAGAAACCCTTATGTGTTGATATATCTGCTTCGTTTCTCACCACACCCATCACCCTGTTCGTGAATCGGTTTAATTCCAGAGTTGTGTTGCACCATACTATACTTGTAATGAATCAATAAAAGGAGACCATATCTTAAAAAATTGCTCAGATTTTCCTGCTAAGACGAGTCTCATATCTACAAGATGTAGCGTCTCAGACATGCTTGTGATTCACATTTTAAGCGTTGGGGTAGATGCATTTTTCCAAAATTAAGTATCATTTAAAATCCCAGACATTCTTGATTTAGAAAAATGGACCCTGTGTATAACCTTAAACTGAATGAGTGCAAGATGAGCGCAAGACGTGACAGTACATAGCCCACCGACAATGTTATCCCACCACTCCTCAGTAAGTTGAAGTCCCAGCTCTTCCTCCCAAGCAGCCCATGTTTTAGAGTTGGACTGATTGCAAAGATCCAGAATGTGGTTATACAACTCTGAAACAATCCCTCTTTGTTGTGTCTTGAAGGTAAACAAACTATCATGGATGGTCAGCATGGATTTGTTAAAGGTAAATCATGTCTGACGAATGTTATCGAATTTTTCGAGGATGTAACTAATAGAGTGGATAAGGGAGAACCAGTGGATGTGTTATATCTGGACTTTCAGAAGACTTTCGACAAGGTCCCACATAAGAGATTAGTATACAAACTTAAAGCACACAGTATTGGGGGTTCAGTATTGATGTGGCGAGAGAACTGGCTGGCAGAAAGGAAGCAAAGAGTAGGAGTAAACGGGTCCTTTCAGAATGGGCTACCGCAAGGCTCAGTGCTGGGGACCCCAGCTATTTACAATATATATTAATGATCTGGATGAAGGAATTGAATGCAACATCTCCAAGTTTGTGGATGACACGAAGCTGGGGGGCAGTGTTAGCTGAGAAGAGGATGCTAGGAGGCGGTGACTTGGATAGGTTGGGTGAGTGGGCAAATGCATGGCAGATACAATATAATGTGGATATATGTGAGGTTATCCACTTTGGTGGCAAAAACAGGAAGTAGACTATTATCTGAATGGTGGCCGATTAGGAAAAGGGCCGATGCAACGAGACCTGGGTGTCATGGTACACCAGTCATTGAAAGTAGGCAGGTACACAAAAAAGCTGGAGAAACTCAGCGGGTGCTGAGTTGAAAGTAGGCATGCAGGTGCAGCAGGCGGTGAAGAAAGCGATGGTATGTTAGCATTCATAGCAAAGGATTTGAGTATAAGAGCAAGGACGTTCTACTGCAGTTGTACAGGGTCTTGGTGAGACCACACCTGGAGTATTGCGTACAAATTTGGTCTCCTAATCTGAGGACAGACATTCTTGCCATAGAGGGAGTACAGAGAAGATTCACCAGACTGATTCCTGGGATGGCATATGAAGAAAGACTGGATAGACTCGGCTGTACTCGCAAGAATTTAGAAGATTGAGGAGGGATCTTATAGAAACTTACAAAATTCTTAAGGGGTTGGACAGGCTAGATGCAGGAAGATTGTTCCGATGTTGGGGAAGTCCAGAACAAGGGGTCACAGTTTAAGGATAAGGGGGAAGTCTTTTAGGACCGCGATGAGAAAAACATTTTTCATTCAGAGAGTGGTGAATCTGTGGAATTCTCTGCCACAGAAGGTAGTTGAGGCCAGTTCATTGGCTATATTTACGAGGGAGTTAGATGTGGCCCTTGTGGCTAAAGGGATCAGGGGTATGGAGAGAAGGCAGGATACAGTGAGATGCAAATGTTCAAAGGTTCAAAGGTTGATTTATTTGTCACATACACCTAAATGTAGTGAAATTCCTTTTGCCAATGCAGCACATAAAAAAGAATACAAACATAACAATAATAAATAGCTTTAACATAAAAACATCCCCCCACAATGGTTCCCATTATGGGGGAAGGCACAAAGTCCAGTCCCATCCCCAATGTCCACCCATAGTCGGGCCTATTGAGGCCTCCACAGTTGCCTCTACGGAGGCCTGATGTTCCAGGCCGTCCTCGCCGGGTGATGATGTTCCGGCGTCGGGAGAATCCTCTCAGCGGCTTGGGAACCCTGGAACGGCCGCCTCCCTACTCGAGACCGTGGCTTCCGGAGCCGACAAGGCCGCGCAGAATGGAGCTCAACTGGCGATCTCGTCGCGAGATCCCAGGCTCCCGATGGAAAGTTCAGCGCCGCCGCCCGCAGCTCCGCGATGTTTTTAACGCCGGTCCCAGCTCACCGGAGTTCCAGCGCGGCGACTCAGGCAAGGCACCGCCCGCCCCGCAATGGCGCTCCAGCGCTGCACCGCCGTCCTCACACCCGCAGCTCCGCCGCCGCCGGTGCCGCTGCCGCCGCCGATGCCGAGGCTCCGGGCGGTCCGCTCGCTCCTCGGACCCGCAGCTCCGCAGCCGCCGCCGCCGATGCTGAGGCTCCAGGCGGTCCCCTCAGGAAATGCCGCTCCAGGCCCGCTGGTAGGTCACGAGGACGGGTCGAAAGCGCAGCCCGGAGAAAAGCTGCATCTCCGACCAGGTAGGGACCCTGAAAATTAGTTTCCCCCTCCCCCCCCCCCCTCCCCACACATAAAAAAGCTAGAACTCCTTAAAAACAAAACACTAAACTAACTAAAAATAAGAAAAATGAAATGAAAAACAGACAGCTGCAGGCTAGGCAGCCATACCCCCTACAGGTCGGCGCCAAGATTGTGAGTGCTCACAATCACGATGCTAGAGACAAATTCAGAGAAACAAGTATATTTTATGAACAAGTCTGCAGAGTCGGGTGTCTCCCCTGTCGAGACACCCCGAGGTCGAGGAAAGTCCCCTTTTATTCATATCAGTTTACAATTGTTACGCCTTTAATTCCTCCCTTTCGGGCTCCTTCCAATCGGAGCACTGAGGTGCACAATCTAACCGTAACGCCCCCGGTGCCTCCCACATCATACATCGCATGTGGATTTAAATGAGACATCTTGTCATACTGGGCGTTTTTGCAATATTCATTCATCTCATTAAGCAAGTGCCGTACAGAGTAGTTCATGCCTTTCCCCTATATTCTTGCCTGACGGTTGTTATCTTTTGACTCTTATCCTTGAAATGTCACCATCTGTTCTTGCGCTATTATCTAGCCGAGCGCGGTCGGGTGTTCGTGCTGAGAGCACATTATCACCCTTCCTGCTTATCTACTCTCAGCTATTTCTCAGGGTCCTTAGTCTAAATCAATTATCCCTATTAACCCGTTCCTCACAATCCACCCTTTTTCTTTGCCACGCTACTTTGATTTATACTATTTCCTCCTTTTCTAGTGCTAGTAGCAGAATCTTCGTCTCCCTATCCTCCTCTCGCTGGTCATACTGTGTTCTGAAGGCCATCATGGCGGCGTCGTTTTTGTCAGGGCTGTCTCCAGCACTCGAGGGTAGCAGCTTGTGTTGAGCAATCGGAATCGGTGGTCTCGTCGTTCTGGACATCAGCCGCTGGGCAGGTGACCCCAGGGTTGAGTCACTGGAAATGTTCCTTAGGTTCAGGAGGTCAAGGTAGAAGTCGGAATTCGCCAGGCGCGCTTGCTCCATTAGCAGTTTGGCACTCCGAACAGCCCGCTCAGCAAGCCCGTTACACTGCGGGTAATCAGGGCTGCTCATGAAGTGGAGGGAAGTTCCATTTGTTGGCAAAGTGCTTGAAACTCCTGGCTGGTAAACTACCTGCCGTTGTCGGTATACAGACGGACAGGGCGCGCCGAAAGTGGAAAAATGGTTCCTCAGCTTGCGGATGACCATCTCGGACGTGAGGGAGGTCAGAAGGTCAACCTCGAACCAGTTCGAGTACGGAGTCAGCCAGGACAAGGTAGTGTTTACCGCGCCACTCGAAAATGTCAGCGGCCACCAAAGTCCAGGCCAGGGCAGGCGCGGGTTGTTGCAAAAGGGGCTGCCTTTGCTGGTGGGGCGCAAGGCTGTTGCAGGTAGAGCAAGACGAGACACAGTCCCGAATGTACTTAGCCATTCCAGGCCAGTAGAATTGGCACGGTGCCGTGGGCGATTGTGGCATCAACGCCCGGGTGCCCGCTGTGGGCCACGGTGTAGTACTTGTCATACAGGGAGGAGGGGACCACGACCTTGTGGCCCTTAACAATAACGCCGTCTTGGATGACCAGTTCGTCGCGAACCAGGAAAAAAGGTTGTGTCTCTGCAGGCGCGCTTGCTCGGCCAACCCCCTTTAATCACGGAAGAAAGTCGCTGCAGAACGGGGTCGGCGGCAGTATGCTCGGCTAGGCACTGAAGCTGCTTATCAGAACTGACGAGGAGGGGGACTCAAATTAGGCTCAGACACAGGGCAGATCAGTTTTCAGAGTTTAATCGGTCCAAGTCGGTACACAGGTAAGCGAAAACGGAGGCAACAGTACAATCAAGAGCAGGCAAAACTGGTCGAAAAACAGGTTAATGTCGAGATAACAAGGTCAAAAGATTTCTAGAGCTGGCACGAGCTGAATACAAAGTAACATACACAACGAACTGGCAATGAGAAATAAAACACCAAAGGGCTTAAATACACAGACTAACGGGATAACGAGACACAGGTGAAACACATCAGGGCGGGGGCCAGCAATCACAACGAGGGGAAACGACATGACAGGAAATGGGACCTGAAACGAGAGGAAATGTGAGACACCAAATAAAACAAGAATGCAAACAATAATATAAAAACAATAAGAAACAGAAACTAGATCAAGCGTGAGACCTGACAGTACCACCCCCCACCCACCCCCCCCCCCCCCCCCCCTCCACGGCCGGGCCGGCTCCTGATGGCCCAGGATCTTCAGGATGTTGGCACCAATATTCCCTGATAAGTTCAGGGTCGCATATGTTGCGAGCCGGCACCCAAGACCGCTCCTCAGGTCCATAACCCTCCCAATCCACAAGATACTGACGACCACGACCACGCCGGCGCATCCCAGCAACCGGCTGACCGTAAACATTGGACCCCCATCAAGGTGCCGGGGAGGCGGAGGGGGTTTGGAGGCAGGGACCAGAGGGCTCTCCTTAAATGGCTTCAGTCGGGGAGACATGGAAAGTAGGGTGGACCCTCATGGCACGGGGGAGTTGTAGACGAACCGCCACAGGATTGATGACCTTCGATATGGGGAAAGGACCAACAAAACGAGGAGCCAGCTTCCGGGATTCCACCCTCAGAGGTAAGTCTCGAGTGGAGAGCCACACCTTTTGGCCAGGCGAGTATACTGGAGCCGGCGTCTTCCACGATCAGCCATCCTCTTGTAACGCGCAGAACTGCGCAACAGCATCTGACGAGCCCCATTCCAAACCTTGCGACAGCGACGGATGAGAGCCTGAGCGGAGGGCACACTGGACTCCTTCTCCACAGCAGGGAACAATGACGGTTTTTACTTTTATTTTTACTTTATTAATTTATTGAACATGTTAAAAAATACAAACACAAATAAACTTGTAAGCAATAAAAAAATAAAATAAAACAAAGGAAAACAAACAAATAAGTAACTCAAATAATACAAATAATATCGTTCATGTTCAAAAGGGGTAAGAAGAAGTTCGAAAACTTTTCTGGTCCTACCCCCTCTTATTTTCTATACATTTTCATGGAAAAACAAAATAATGGGAACAAATGGACCCAAAATCTGTTGAACAGTCCACAAACAAGAAATAACCAAACAGAAAAGAAAATCACTGGTCCAGCTCATACCATTCAATCTTTTGTTCTGAAGAGTGTTTTAGTTTGAATAGAGTCTTACATTTTTTCAGCTCTTCATGGCAGTTATTCCAGAGACTAACACCCTTTGCTGTAACACAATGGAGTTTTGCATTTGTTCTTATAGCCGGTTTTTCGAATATATAGATTCCTCTCAGGTTGTGTTTGCTTTCTCTCCGTTGGAACAACCCCTGGATATTACAAGGCAATTGCTGATTAGCTGCTTTGAACATAATTTGGATAGTTTTATAATCTGTCAGATCTTGAAATTTTAATGTTTTTAGTCTGATAAATTGATACTGGAATGGAGAGAGACCAGAGGATGAGCAAGGAAGTGTGTTGTGTGCATACTCCACCCAAATAAGGTGTTTGCTCCAAGTCTGTGCCACCAAGCACCGCAGTCCTGTCTCCAATTCCTGGTTAAGGCGTTCAGTCTGTCCATTGGATTCCGGATGATAACCAGATGTAAGGCTGACCGTGGCGTCCAACAGAGAACAAAACTCCTTCCAAACCTGGACACGAACTGAGGCCCCCGGTCAGACACAATGTCTCTGGGAAATCCATGAATTCGAAAAACATGAGACAACATGACCTCTGCCGTCTTCTTGGCGGAGGGAAGCTTGTGCAACGGAATGAAGTGAACCATCTTAGAAAATCTGTCCACTACAGAAGAGGGCAGGCCCGTGACAAAGTCCATGGAGATGTCTGACCAGGGGTCGTGAGGGGACAGGCAGCGGACTCAGGAGGCCAAAGACGGGCCGACGTGAGGTCTTGTTCTGAGCACAAATACTGCAAGCGGCGACGTACTCCTTAATCCACCTCTCCATGGAAGGCCACCAAAACCGCTGTTTGGCCACAAACAGGGTACGGCGGACACCGGGATGACAGGAGATCCGAGACGTATGAGCCCAGTGAATCACCTGTGAGCGAAGAGACTCGGGAACAAACAGATGATTAGAGGGACACCCTAGCGGGGACTGAATACCAGCAGTAGCCTCGAAAAACTCTCTTCTCAATCTCCCAAGTAACCGCCCCAACAAAACAGGAAGCAGGCAGAATGGGAGTTGAAACTTTAGTGGCCGGGTCAGGATCAATCTGTCTGGAGAGAGCATCAGGTTTGCCATTCTTGGCACCAGGGCGGTAAGACAGTACAAAATCAAACCGATTAAAGAAGAGAGCCCACCTTGCTTGGCATGAGTTGAGGCGTTTGGCTGACTTGATGTATTCCAGGTTCTGTGGTCTGTCCAAACTAGAAACGGCTGCTCGGTGCTCTCCAACCAGTGTCTCCATTCCTCCAAGGCTGTTTTAACTGCTAACAGTTCACGGTACCCACATCGTAATTCTCTCAGCAGGAGAAAGCTTTCTTGAGAGGAAAGCGCAGGGATGCAGTCGACCATCTGTGGGGGATTTCTGTGAGAGTACGGCCCCGATGCCCACACCCGAGGCGTCCACCTCAACCACGAACTGGAGTGACGGGTCAGGGTGAACCAGGATGGGGGCTGAGGTGAAGCTCCTCTTGAGCCTGATAAATGCAGTTTCTGCTTGAGGGGACCAAGAGAAAGGCACGAGGGGTGAGTTGAGAGCATGAAGTGGTGCAGCAGTGACACTAAAGTTCCAGATAAACTTCCTGTAAAGGAGTGATAGCTGACACACTGTAACCTTTACTAGGAGTTTAATATAGCACATGGCACACACGTCCCAGCACTGACTGCATCCAGCCTTCAGGCGTACTGGGACCTAGTGGGAGGAACAAAGGGAGGATTCTACAGTTATACTAATATGATGGGGCGTGGTTAGTGGTGATGAGGTAGCTACATTATAGGTTGCATGCATAAACAATCTACATCCTTCCCCTTACAATTTAAACAAGTTACAGCAATGGCAGGTTGGTTATACAGTGCCTGCAAAGCTAAGCAAACTCTCCATATCGAGCCGGAGGTTTTACAATCCGACCCGAGCGAGTGCGCACAGCACCCTCACCCTCCCCACCCGAAAGAAGAGGAGGAGGGACAGGAACAGAAACAGGAGGGGGAGAGAAGGTGGGTGGAGAACCCAGCTTGGAGGGGGAACGGAGAGGCACAGGTGAGCCAGGTGAAACAGAAGGGGTAGAATGAGCAGAAGTGGGAGAAAGAGAAGACCTTGCAGGGGACAACAGAGCCTGGGAGCAAAACAGGGAAGAGCAGGGGAGGTACCCGAGGCAAACGGACCTACCGGGGCATGCAGGGAGCAGAGGGTAAGTTAGTTGAGGAAGGCTCGACACGCGATGGAGGGGTATACGGAATCGCAGGAGGTGGTTTGGGCTCGTTGACCGCCAACAGGTGCTGGCGGCTGCGTCGGTATACAGTCCCCTTAAAATCCACCAGGTAGGACCGTGGCGCGCTGTCGAACCCGACGATGGTGGCAAGTCGGGAATAGCCGGTGGGCGTCTGCAAACGGACGACCTGTCCAGGCATCAGTGGCGATAGGGGGCGGCAGGATTTGTCGTGCGAGCGGCGCTGGATTTCGTGCTTCTGGGCAATTCGTTGCTGGACATCAGCAGGCTGCAGGACTTTGGGCATCAGGGACTGCTGGGCGATAGGCATCGGAGGGCGAATAACTCGGGACATGAGTCGCTGGGCAGGGGATCTCATAGTACTGTCTCTGGAAATGTTCCGAAGGTTCAGGAGACCCTGATAGAAATCCCCGTTGGAGAGGCGGGATTGTTCAAGCAAGTGCTTGGCGCTGCGGACCGCCCGTTCAGCTAGTCCATTGCTCTGCGGGTACTCCGGGCTGCTGGTGAAATGATTAAAGTTCCACTTTGCAGCAAATGCTCGAAATTCGGCGCTAGTAAACTGGCGGCCGTTGTCTGTCTGCAGCCGGACAGGGGAACCAAACGTGGCAAAGTGACGGCGGAGTTTGCTGATCACCATCTCGGAGGTGATGGCAGGGAGGAGGTCCACCTCGAACCAATTTGAGTAAGAGTCTACTAGCACAAGGTACTGCCTCCCACGCCAGTCGAAAATATCGGCAGCCAGTGAAGACCAGGGCATGTCAGGGGCAGGCTGTTGTAAAAGCGGCTGTCTTTGCTGATGCGGGGCAAGAGAGTTACAGTCCGGACAGGAATCTACCCTGGCCTTGATGTACTTTGCCATGCCCGGCCAGTAGTACTGTTCCTGGGCATGCGAGATAGTGGCATCTGCCCCGGGATGCCCCATGTGGGCGGTGTCAAAGTACAAACCATGCAGCGAGGCAGGGACGACCACTTTGTGTCCCTTGATAATAATGCCGTCCCGGAGGACCAACTCATCGCGGACCAAAAAATAGGGGTGGACGCTGGCAGGCAACGAAGTCCGTTTGGTGGGCCACCCGCGCTTGATGACAGCAGCAAGCTGCTGCAGGTCGGGGTCGTTAGCGGTATGTTCAACCAAGCACTGTAGTTGCTTATAAGGGACGAAGTTAACGTTCAGTACCTGTACGTCCGCCTGCTCGAAGGGGTGCTGGTCGCAGCAGGTCCGGGGGGCCCGGGACAGCGCATCAGCCACATACATCTCGGTGCCCCTCTTATATATGATTTTAAAGTCAAAGCGCTGTAGCTGCAGCATCATCCGCTGTAGCCTGGCTGGAGCGCAGTGTATGGGCTTGTTAAGTATCGTTACCAGTGGCTGGTGATCCGTCTCCACGGTGAACCTGGTGCCAAATAGGAAGTCCTTAAACTTCGAACACGCGAAAACCACCGCCAGCAGCTCCTTCTCTATCTGCACATAGCGCTGCTCTGTGTCTGTCATGGTCCTGGAGGCATAAGAGATGGGCAGCAGCGAGTCACCGGCGTGGGGTTGCAGGCAGGCAGCACCCAGTCCAAAGCGAGAAGCGTAGCAAGTGACCACGACCGGACGCAGTAGATCAAAGAACTTCAGAGTAGGTGTGCTGACCAGCCTCGTCTTTAGCAGATCAAACGCCTGCTGGTGGTGTGAAAACCATGCCCAGGCAATGTCCTTTTTTGTGAGTCGTCTCAGGGGTGTGCTCAACTCGCTGAGGTCAGGGATAAACTTTCCCAGGTAGTTGACCATACCCAGGAAACGCTGTAGACTGACAACGTCTGTCGGGGCGGGCAACTCTGAGATGGCGCTGGTCTTTTGCGGGTCCGGCTTCAACCCTTGGGTCGTGAAAATGTGGCCAACATATGTGACCTCAGGCACCCGGAACTTGCATTTTGACCGGTTAAGCTTCAAATTGATCTGCCGAGCACGGTCCAGAATCCGTCGGAGGTTGCAGTCATGTTCGGCCACATCCCTCCCATAGACCACAATGTCGTCCACAATAATCGCGCAGGGCAGACCTGCAAACAATTGTTCCATTGAACGCTGGAATATCTCGCTGGCGGAGTTGATGCCGAACGGCATCCGCAAAAACTTAAACCTGCCGAAGGGCGTGCTGAACGTGGTCAGGTCCGTGGAACGTTTGTCCAGGGGTATTTGCCAAAACGAACTTCTGGCATCGAGGACGGAGAACACTGTGGCTTGTCCAACCTGGGCGGCAACATCTTCGACAGTCCTCATGGGGTAGTGGGGCCGTTTAATCGCCAGATTCTAGTCCTTAGGGTTGATGCATACCCGTATTTCATTTTTTCCTTTCTTCATCGTGGCGACCATGGTGGAGACCCATTCGGTTGGACCGCTGACAGCCTCCAGCACTCCCATGTTGACCATGTCTTTCAGCATGCTCTCCACCTTGCCCTTCATGGCGAACGACACTCTGTGGGGTGGACGGATCACAGGCACCACAGATGGGTCAGTTACGATTTTATACACCAGCGGCAGCTTCCCCAACTTGTCGTCAAACAGGTCCGGGTACTCGGATAGTGGATCCATCACTGCTTGCACCTCGTGGACCGTACGGTCAAAGGGCACCAGACCAAGATCCTGGCAGGCCTGGTTGCTCAGCAACGTTACACAGTCGCAGTCCAGAATAAAGAACGACAGGTCACGGGAAGCTTTCTGTAGCACGCAGTGGAAGGTCGCCCTCCCCACAGGTGTTAGTTCCTCTCCCCCATAGGCACGCAAAACAGAGCGATCTGCAGTCAGCAGCTCATTATTCCTTATCCTGTGGAACAGCGTTGTTGACATTACGTTCACTTTTGCCCCCGTGTCCAGCTTAGCAGAGAAGGACTTATTGTTTACAGTAATGTTCACAGAAGGATCGGGGAGGCGAGATTGGCTGTGGAGGAGAGTGTAAACACTTGCATCTCCCATGGAATAGCTGTTCTCAGAGCTGGGGGCAGTGTCAACAGAGGACTGAGAATCCATCTCGCTATCAACTTGCAGAAGGTTGTTTAGGAGTTGTCTAGGAGCTGAGGGCACTTTCCCACGGGACCGACAGGCAGCTGCAAAATGGTTCATTTTCCTGCAGAAATTGCAGGTCTTCCCGAGGGCTGGGCACTGTGATTCCGTGGGATGCACATAATTGCAGTTTGGACACTTTTGAGATCGCGGGACCCGGCCAGGGATGTACGAACGGGCCGCGGTGGAGGGCGAAAGTTGTCCTGCATACGTCGTTGTCCAGCAACACCAGTCAGATTTATGGCTCGGCTGTCAGACCCCCTCTGCCCATGCGGAGGGGTGACCACTTCGGCAATGCGGCACGCATGCATTGCTTGAGTCAGGGTTAGGTCAGGCTGTTGCAGCAGGTCGGCACGTAGTTTCTGGTCAATCATCCCAGTGACGAGAATGTCCCTGGTGAGCTGGTCGCGCATGGTTTCAAATCGGCACCGCTGGGCAAGGTGGCGCAGGTCAGCGATGAAACACTCAACAGGTTAATCCGGCTGTTGCTTGCGTGAGAAGAACCTGGCCCGCTCCAGTATACGGTTGTAGGGCAGGTCGCATATCTCCGCGAACTTGCGCAAAAGACATACCGGGTCGTCGGCAGATTCAGCTGGCTCGACCGGCTGGCCGTTGTCATCCAGGACTGCTGGTTCGTAGACGAAGGCCTGAGCTCTCTTCATTGCGTCGGGACCGGCCAGGTTGAGCAGGAGTGAGGCTTTGACCGCGGCTGGGTCGTTCCGGTGCGCAATATTGACGTAGTGAGTGTAGTCCATCACAAAAGTCGACCATCGCTCCGCAATGTCAGCGTCGAAGACAAGAGGAGATGGCTTTCGGCATGAGGATGCCATGTCAAAGGAAGCCCAACACTGGGCACTAAAGGGGACAAATAAAATAAAACCGGTAAATGGGAAATGCGAGTTTAACTTTCTGACACCATGTAAAGGCATGATAGCTGACACACTGTAACCTTTACTAGGAGTTTACTATAGCACATGGCACACACGTCCCAGCACTGACTGCATCCAGCCTTCAGGCGTACTGGGACCTAGTGGGAGGAACAAAGGGAGGATACTACAGTTATACTAATATGATGGGGCGTGGTTAGTGGTGATGAGGTAGCTACATTATAGGTTGCATGCATAAACCATCTACACTTCCTATAAAAATTAGCAAACCCAAGGAACCCCTGAAGTCGCTTACGACTGGAGGGTGTAGGCCAGTTGGCCACAGCACTGACCTTGCTCGGGTCCATCTGTATACCAGCAGGTGATACAACATAACCAAGGAATAGAACAGTGTTAGCATGAAATTCGCATTTCTCAGCTTTCACAACGTATCATTCAGGAGCAAACGTTCCAGCACCTGGTGTACATGCTGCACATGGGAAGTCTCGTCTGGAGAAAAGATCAAAATGTCATCAAGGTACACAAACACAAATTTGTTCAGCATGTCACGTAATACATCATTAACCAGGCCTTGAAAAACTGCTGGAGCATTAGTAAGACCAAACGGCATGACCAGATATTCATAATGACCACTGGGTGTGTTAAACGCAGTTTTCCATTCATCTCCCTCCCTTATCCTCACCAGATGATAAGCATTTCTAAGATCTAACTTAGTGAATACTTTAGCGTCTTTTAACAGTTCAAATGGAGATAAGAGGAGGAGGGTACCTGTTTTTAAAAGTAATGTCATTGAGTCCTCTGTAGTCAATGCAGGGCCGAAGTGTTTTATCCTTCTTATTCACAAAGAAGAATCCAGCTCCTGCAGGTGAAGAGGAAGGTCTGATGATCCCAGCAGCAAGGTGTTCGTCAATGTACTTTTCCATGGCGAGCCGCTCAGGTGAAGACAAGGAGTAGAGATGATCCTTAGGAGGCGCTGTACCTGGCAGAAGGTTGATGCAGCAGTCGTACGGTCTATGCGGTGGAAGAGATGTGGCCTTGGCCCTGTTGAACACCTCCTTCAGGTCCAAATAACACGAGGGAACATTGGTGAGATCTGGAAAGTCCCCCTCCCTTGAACGGGGAGGCTGCCAGAGGGTGGTCCTGGAAGATCCCAGCAAACTGCTCCTGCGGTAAACAGTCCCTTCAAAGTCCACAAGGTACGAACGACGCGCGTCCGCAATGCCAACCACGGTGGCCAGGCTGGAATATCCGCTAGCAGTCTGTAGACGAACGGCCTGTCCAGGCAGTAGAGGCATGAGTGGTTTGCACGATCTATCATGTGACCGTCTCTGAATGTCGTGCTTTTCCTGAATGCGCGTCTGGACGGAGGCAGGCTCCAGCACTCGAGGTAGCAGCTTGTGTTGAGCAATCGGAATCGGTGGTCTCGTCGTTCTGGACATCAGCCGCTGGGCAGGTGACCCCAGGGTTGCGTCCCTGGAAATGTTCCTTAGGTTCAGGGAGTCGAGGTAGAAGTTGGAATTCGGCAGGCGCGCTTGCTCCATTAGCAATTTGGCACTCCGGACAGCCCGCTCAGCTAGCCCGTTACTCTGCGGGTACTCAGGGCTGCTCGTGAAGTGGAGGAAGTTCCATTTGTTGGCATAGTGCTTGAACTCCTGGCTGGTAAACTGCCTGCCGTTGTCGGTCTGCAGACGGACAGGCTCACCGAAAGTGGAAAAATGTTTCCTCAGCTTGCGGATGACCATCTCGGACGTGAGGGAGGTCAGAAGGTCAATCTCGAACCAGTTCGAGTACGAGTCAGCCAGGACAAGGTAGTGTTTACCGCGCCACTCGAAAATGTCAGCGGCCACCGAGGTCCAGGCCAGGGCAGGCCAGTTGTTGCAAAAGGGGCTGCCTTTGCTGGTGGGGCGCAAGGCTGTTGCAGGTAGAGCAAGACGAGACACGGTCCCGAATGTACTTAGCCATTCCAGGCCAGTAGAATTGGCACGGTGCGTGGGCGATTGTGGCATCAACGCCCGGGTGCCCGCTGTGGGCCACGGTGTAGTACTTGTCATACAGGGAGGAGGGGACCACGACCTTGTGGCCCTTAACAATAACGCCGTCTTGGATGACCAGTTCGTCGCGAACCAGGAAAAAAGGTTGTGTCTCTGCAGGCGTGCTGGCGCGCCTGCTCGGCCAACCCCCTTTAATCACGGAAGAAAGTCGCTGCAGAACGGGGTCGGCGGCAGTATGCTCGGCTAGGCACTGAAGCTGCTTTGTGGGGACGAAGTCAACGCCGAGCACCAGAAGGTCTTCCCGTTCATATGGGTGGCGATCACAGGTAGCGCGGGGGGCGCGAGAGAGAGTGTCCGCAACGTGCATTTCAGTACCCTTTTTGTAGACAATGGTGAAGGCAAGGCAAGGCAAGACAAGTTTATTTGTATAGCACCTTTCAACAACAAGGTAATTCAAAGTGCTTTACATAAAACATTAAAAGCATTGGAAAGAAACACATATAAAATGACATTTAGATGTAAAACGATTATTAGATTATTCAGATAAAATAATTACAAAATTAAAAGCAATCAAATAAAATATTTAAAATAGAATAAAACCAGGAATAGAAGTTACAGTGCAGTATAGGTAATTAATAAATTGTATTGTTTACTGAAAGGCAGCGGCAAACAGTCTTCAGTCTAGATTTAAAAGAGCTGAGAGTTGCAGCAGACCTGCAGTTTTCTGGGAGTTTGTTCCAGATATGTGGTGCATAAAAACTAAATGCTGCCTCTCCATGTTTAGTTCTGACTCTGGGGATACAGAGCAGACCTGTCCCAGACGATCTGAGAGGTCTGGGTGGTTCGTAGCTAAGCAGAAGATCAGAAATGTATTTTGGCCCTAAACCATTCAGTGCTTTGTAAACGAACAGTAGTATTTTGAAATCAATTCTTTGACAGACAGGAAGCCAGTGTAAAGACCTCAGAACTGGAGTAATGTGATCTACTTTTTTGGTCTTAGTGAGGACTCGAGCAGCAGCGTTCTGAATTAACTGCAGCTGTCTGATCGACTTTTTAGGGAGACCTGTAAAGACACTGTTACAGTAGTCGAGCCTGCTGAAGATAAATGCATGGACAAGTTTTTCCAAATCCTGCTGAGACATGTCCTTTAATCCTTGATATATTCTTTAGGTGATAGTAGGCTGACTTTGTGACTGTTTTTATGTGGCTGTTGAAGTTCAGGTCTGAGACCATGACTACTCCTAAGTTTCTGGCTTGGTTTGTTGTTTTTAGCATTACCATTTGAAGCTGGGTGCTAACTTTTAATCGTTCTTCCTTGGCTCCAAAAACAATTATTTCAGTTTTTTCTTTGTTTAATTGGAGAAAATTCTGGTTCATCCAATCGTTGATTTGCTCAATGCATCTACTCAGTGCTTGTATTGGACTATAGTCTCCTGGTGATATTGTTATGTAGATTTGTGTGTCATCTGCGTAACTATGGTAACATATTTTGATGTTTTTCATGATCTGAGCCAGTGGAAGCATGTAGATGTTAAACAGAAGAGTCCCCAGAATGGAGCCCTGGAGAACTCTACATGTAATTTTTGCACGCTCAGATGTGTAATTACCTATAGACACAAAGTAGTCCCTGTCCTTCAAGTAGGATTCAAACCATTTTAATGCTGTGCCCGAAAGTCCCACCCAGTTTTCCAGACGGTCTAGTAATATGTTGTGATCGACTGTGTCGAATGCAGCACTGAGATCTAGTAATACTTAGACTGAAATTTTGCCATTGTCTGTGTTTAAGTGAATGTCATTGAAGACCTTAACAAGAGCCGTCTCGGTGTTGTGGTGTGGTCTAAATCCTGACTGGAAGACATCAAAACAGCTGTTCATTAACATGAAATTGTTCAGCTGCTTAAAAACAGCTTTTTCAATGATTTTACTGAGAAATGGGAGGTTTGATATTGGTCTATAATTGTTCAGTAGTGAAGTGTCTAAGTTGTTCTTTTTTAAGAGAGGCTTGATAACAGCAGTTTTCATGGCCTGTGGGAAGACACCTGAGAGAAGGGACGTGTTTACAATCTGTAGAAGGTCTGAGGTCATGCCATTCGATACACCTTTGAAAAGGCCTGTTGGTAGAATATCGAGGCAGCAGGAGGAGGATTTCAAATGTTGTATAATGTCCTCCAAGGTTTTATGCTTAATAACATAAAATTGTGTCATGGTATTTGAATTGATTATAAGTGGACACATGTGTGAGATACATGGTTTGTGCTCACAATCACTACTCAGAGACTAAATCGTGGAAACAAGAAATGCTTTATTTGCGAGTCTGCAGAATCGGGTGCCTTTCCAAGTTGAGACACACCGAGCAAAGGAAAAACGTCTATTTTTATACAATTCAGTATACAGTCTTTATTGATCGGACGCCTCCCCTTCTGACCCCTTCCAATCAGGGTACCGAGGTTCACAATCTTCCAACCCTCCCCTCCGTGCGTCATCAATCATTCCCTCTCCTCCCACATCATACATCGCATGTACATTTAAATTAGGTTCTTTGTCATGAGGGGCGTAAAGTTAATATTCATTTATTTTATTAAGCATGCTCAGTAGCTGTTGCCCTAACCTACTTAATTGCCTTTGACCTAAAGAATAGCTTCTGTGTTGTCAGCTACATTCCTTACCTCATCTTGTTATTCTACAATGTTATCAACAGCTCTGAAGGTCTGACTGTTTGTTCAAATCACAAGGTTGGTGATTCCAACTACTCGGCCCATCATAAGGTCGGTGACTTCAATCAGTCGGCCCCTCACAATGATGGTGGTTTAATCATCTTATCCCTCACAATCCTCCCTTTTTCTTTTGTTCGTACTGCTGTCTCCGTTGTCAGCAATGCCAGGTATGGGCCAGTCCACCGGGGCTGCAGTTTCTCCTCCTTCCAACTTTTAATCAGTACCCAGTCACCGGCCTTTATAGCGTGTATTGGAAAGTCGAGTGGTGGACTTTGTGCCAACAGTCCTTTTATTTTTAATTCTGCAAGGGAACGAGACACTGCCAGTAAATAGTTCCTCAGGAACACATTGCTGCCTTCGAAGGTCGGCGTGCCCTCTACCTTTCCAAGATAGGGCAGCCCAAACAACATTTCGTAGGGAGACACCGCAATATCTTTACGGGGTGCCGTTCGTATTCTTAATAATGCAATTGGTAAACACTTAGTCCAGGGTAGTCTGGTTTCATCCATTAACTTAGTTATCTGTGTTTTAAGGGTTGCATTCATCCTTTCCACTCGCCCAGAACTGGGGGTGCCAGGGTGTATGCAATTTCCAATTTATTCCCAAGGTACTGCAAACCAACAGGTGAACCTTAGAGGCAAAATGTGTTCCTCGGTCGGAATCTATGGATTCGATGACCCCGTATCGGGGAATGATTTGTTCTAATAATATCCGGGTTACTGCCTGAGCGGTGGCATTTATCGTGGGAAATGCTTCCACCCACCTGGTGAAATGGTCTACAACTACTAGGAGGTACTTCCACCTTTGTATTCTTGGAAGTTCTGTAAAATCTACCTGTATTCTCTGGAAGGGTCTTATAGCCAATTGTTGTCCTCCACCAGGGACAGCTCTCATTACCTTCTTGTTAACCCTCTGACATAACACACAACCGGATACTGTCTGCTTAGCCAAAGTATAGATACCTCGGCAAGCGTAGGTCCTTAGTAGTGTGTCACACAGGGCCTGCGCTCCCCAATGTGACTGGGAGTGCAGTTGTGTCATCAAATCCCGAGTTAATCCTTTGGTTAACATTTGTTTCCCATCCGGCGTCCACCACCTCCCGTCAGTGGAACGCCGAGCCCCTAACTCATTCATTTTATCCTCCTCCTCCTGTGAGAATACAGGTATCTTTCCTACTCCTTCCCTTAATGGTATTAAAGACAACATCCTCACTGTTCCTTCTGTCGCTGCCTTTTTGGCGGCTCCGTCTGCCGCTTCATTTCCCCTTGCTTCTAATGAGTTCCCCTTTTGGTGTCCCGTCACATGGACCACCGCTATCCTTTCTGGCAAATGTAATGCTTCCAGCGCCTTCTCAATTAATTGCTCATGTGCCAACTCCTTTCCTCTTGCTGTAATCATCCCCCTTTCTTTCCATATTCTCCCAAACGTGTGCACTACTCCAAATGCATATTTGGAGTCGGTGTACACCGTTCCTTCCTTCCCCTCCAACAATTCTAACGCCCGTATTAAGGCATATAATTCACATGACTGAGCCGACCAACTACCTGGCAACCTGCCCGCCTCCACTCCTTCAAATCCTTCTCCTCCTATTATGGCATACCCACTATATCTTTTTCCATTTATACAGCGGGAAGAACCGTCTATAAACCACCTTTCTCCCTCTACCAGAGGCTGCTCCTCCAAATCCTCCCTGCTCTTGGTCTGTAGTTCTATAACTTCGCTACAGTAGTGTTCTGGTCTCTGCCCTTCCTGCTCGTCGTCCGCCGAGTATAAAAACTGGGAAGGGTTTAAATTCTTATCGGTCAGAATGGTCAAATCGTCTTTTTCCATAAGTATCACTTCGTACTTTAGGATCCTGGAGTCAGTCAACCACCGGTTGGACTTCTGAGTTAGTATTGTCCGGACCGTGTGGGGAGTAGATACTACCAGGTCACCTCCAAATGTCAATTTTCTACTTTCTTCCACTAATATTGCTGTTGCTGCGACCGCTTGAATACATACAGGCCACCCTCGTGATACCGGATCCAAGAGTTTAGAAAGGAATGCGACTGGCTGTCGCTTCCCTCCTCTCTTTTGTGTCAGTACCCCCAACGCAATTCCGTTCTCCGCATTAACAAAGAGATGGAATGGTTGATCGATGGACGGGAGGGTCAGTACCGGTGCGGTGATCAGGCTATTCTTTATTTCTCCAAATCTCTGTTCGTCCTCAGAATCCCATTGTACTTTATCAGTCTCCTCACACAATTTATCATACAAGAACTTGACTTGTCGGGTGTAATTGTCTATCCATAATCTACAGTATCCAATTAACCCGAGAAACTTCCTGATTTATTTTTTGTTCCTTGGCATCGGCAGCCTGGTGATCCCAGCTATTCTTTCGGGGCTTATTCTCCTTTTCCCATCACTAATCAGGTGTCCTAGATATTTAATCTCCTGTTCTACAAATTGTAGTTTATTTTTGGACACTCTCAATCCCTTTTCCCCTAAAAAGTTTAAGAAGGATATGGTTGCATCCCTTACTGGCTCTTCTTCTCCGCCTGAGAGTAACAAATCATCTACGTACTGCAATAATTGTGTCCCATAGGTCCTGGGAACATCCTCTAATACTTGTTCTAATATTTGCCCGAACAGGTTCGGGGATTCAGTAAATCCCTGAGGGAGCACAGTCCATCGATACTGTTGCTTCCTCAGTGTGTCTGGGTTTTCCCACTCGAATGCAAAGAGGTCTCTACTTTCCTCAGCCAGGGGGCAGCTCCAAAAGGCGTCTTTCAGATCTACCACACTGAACCACCTATGGTTAGGGGGTATAAGTCCCATTATGGTATAAGGATTTGGGACTACCAGGTGTCGAGCCCTAACTACCCTATTCTATTCTCTTAGGTCCTGGACCAGTCGGAACGTTCCGTCAGTCTTTCTTACAGGGAGTATTGGCGTGTTGTAGGGGGACATACAATTCTCCAATACTCCATCCTTCAGTAAGTTTTCTATAATTGGCTGCAGCCCTTTCCTTCCTTCCATTGAAATCGGATACTGTCTTACTTGTACTACTTCACTTCCTTCTCGCAAGGCTATCCTCAGAGGTGGTATTCTTAGCCCTCCCCTATTTCCCTCTCCTGCCCACACCTGTGAGACTATTCTTTCTTCATCTTCGGTCGTCAATTTATATAGTTGTACTATAATCTGTCCACCTACGGGAGCTGTGCCCATTCCTAATTGAACTTGTAAGTCCCTTCCCATCAGATTTATTCCTGCCTGGGGCACCAGGATTAAGTCTTCCATGGCCTCTCGATTTTCATATCTTACCATTACTCCTATCTCGGGAGCTGTTATTACCTTTCCCCCTACTCCAGAGATTTTGACTTGCTTTTCCCCTAATCCCATTCCCTCCGGTATCCTGGTTACACTTGATCTTTCCGCCCCTGTGTCCACCATAAATACCGTGTCTTCTCCTTGGGGACCTAATTTTAAGTTTACCAAGGGTTCCCGTGTACGTCCTACACACCCCAAGGAGGGGAACCCCTGACCCCCCTATTCCTCCATCAGTGTGTACGATTGTACTTCATGCCTTATCTTTGGACATTCTCTTTTAAAGTGTTCTTCTTTGTGACAATGATAACACCGGGATGGCCCGGTGCGCCATCCCCCTGATCCTTGTTCTTTATATCCCGGGGGACCCCAACCTTGGTCCCTCCATTCACCCCTTCCTCTTCCTCGTCCTCTACCTCTACCACTACCTCGTTCTTGGTCACCATAAGTGCCCAGCCTTCTGTCACCTTTGTTGTTCTTTTCTACTACCTGCTGCACTGCTTGTAACATCATTTTTGCTTTTCCTTTCTGTTGTTCCTCATCTCGTCGTACGTATACCTTCTGAGCCTCTGTTAACAACTGGTTCAATGGCACTGGGAACCATGTAGGCCAGTCGGGTACTATCAAAATACCTGAAGCAGAGTCCATTTGTATTTTGCGTAGTACCCGACTGATGAGGCAGAAGGGAGGATATGCATAAAAGAAGAAATTTCCCCAGTCCAGCGCGAACGCATCTACCGCTGCTGCCTCAGGGTCTGGTTCCCAAGCGACATACATAGGAACCTGGTGATTTAGTCTGGATGCAAATAGATCGATATCTGGCATGCCACATTGCTTGGTAACTTTAGCAAATACTTTGGGATTTAACATCCATTCGGTGTTATCATTGAATTTGCGTGACCTGGTGTCTGCCACTGTATTTAGCTTACCTGGCAGGTAAGTTGCTGATATCCAAATATGTCTGTCGACACACCATTGCCAGATTGTGTTGACCAATTTGTCACATGATATCGATTTTATGCCGCCCATATGGTTAATATAGGCCACCACCGTAGTGTTGTCTATTTGTAACCGAACATGCAAGTGATGCATATTTGTTGAATATGCATTTAATCCATAAAATGCACCGAACATTTCTAGATAATTTATGCCCAGTGTAAGTAGTAACGATGACTCTAGGTTAGTCCATCTACCACCTGTGCTGGATATGGAATTAGTTGCTCCCCAGCCTTGAGCACTGGCATCTGTTTGAATAATTAACGTAGGGTTAACGATGATGATAGGGCTGGAACTATGCCAAAAGTTCTCTACCCACCACTGTAGCTCTGATATTGCTTCAGTGGGTAATTTCATGATCCGGTCAAAGTGAACTGCATGTCGTTTTAGTGCCTGCACTTTTGCTCTTTGTAAGTTTTGATAGTGCAGAGGTCCAAATTTTGTAGCTGGAAATGCTGCTACCATCTTTCCAATTACTCTCGCCACTTGTCGAATGGTTGGTCGATCGTTGACCATTAAATTGTTACATGTTTGTGCCAATTCTGCTGTTTTGTCTTTTGGCAAAGTTACAGACATGTGGACTGAGTTAATTGTGAAGCCCAGATAGTCCATGGTTGTGGATGGCGTCAACTTAGATTTATCTGGATGTAAGACAAATCCCAAGGTTTCAAACAATTGTTTAGTAGCTGACACAGCTGATATAGCCAATTCCATGGTTTTGCCTACAATTAAGATATCATCAAAATATGCCATGACAATATGTTTTTGTCTTCTTAATATTGCCAAGGCTGGTTTTAGTATCTTGGTGAATAATCTTGGGGCTGATGTTAACTCGAAGGCAACGCTTTAAACTGCCATAGTTGCCCCATCCAGGTAAATTTCAGGTATCTGCGATGATCCTTATGAATGGGTACTGAATAGTAAGCATCTTTAATGTCAATGCTTGCCATGAAGTATCCTTTGGAAATCAGTTGTTTGGCAGTTACAAACGTTTCCATTTTGAAATGTATATACTTAACAAACATATTTAAGTCAATGATGATACGACATCCACCATCTTTTTTGGTTTTAGTGAATATATTAGAGACAAATTCCAAGGGTTCATGTTTGTTTTTTTCAATGATACCCTTTGTAATTAGCCTCACCAGTTCAGCTTGTCCCTCTCGTTTTTCTTTAACTGAGAGGGAAAAGACCCTTTGGGGTGAGTGCTGAACTGGTGGCAAGTTTTCTAGAGTAAACTCTATTTTGTATCCACGAATGCTTGTCATTCGTGATAGACTTCCATGCTTGCACAAATAGGTGTAATCGCCCCCCTGTTAGTATAGAACCCCCACTTTTTATATGCTGGTAGGAACCAGACCCACCCACCTCCATGGTTACGGGTGTTTCTTCTGTTTCTTTGTCGGACGATGAGTCTTCTGATGTGTTGTCTGATGTGTTGCTGTTGGTTGGGGGTGGCGCATTTTCCATGGGGTCCGCTCTGGGCCTTGGCCTAAAAAAGGCTTCCGGTGGTGATGTGAGGACCCCGAGCTTTCACCAGTCCCATAGGGTTGACGTCGACTGGTGGACGCAGTGGGGTACTGCCGCTTGGGTTTAGTGGGTTTGCTCGTCCTGGGGGTTTAGTGGGTTTGCCCTCATGAGGCCAAATGTTTTGGACTCCTCCTTCATGTATTTTACTTTCTTGGAGAGGTCCTTGCCGAAGAGCAGGATTTCTGGCTCTGTGGTCGGTGTTTTGCACAAACCCAGCGAATTTCGGGTTGAGGGCAGGTCTTATTATCTCCTTACGGAGGTTGTTAATTTCGAACTGGGTATTGACAGCAGTGCGAGTGTATCCTGCTGATTCGTGGTCATTTCCACCCCATCCACGGAACGAGCATATGAAGAGATGGCTGACGTCAGGAGCCTGAGGATCCGCTGTAGTTTGAGCTCTTGATTGCGGATGTTTGGCCCAACGTGTCCCCAGATTTGGCTGATGACAGCCGGCACGTTGAGCGAGACGCAATTCTCTGGGGCTGAATACAGCTCTAGTGCCTCATTAACTACCTCCTCTTGTAGGGGCTTGAAGGACAGGTAGTTAATGCTGGCCGCCAGTTTTGACTCTAATGGCGGTCCTGCACGTGGAGCTGCCACGTTGCGGTCTACCACACCCAGCAGCTCTTCCTGGTCCTGTACCCAAAGCGTACTCCCGACATCTTCGGCCAGTGACCCCTCTTCTTGACCAGCCCAGCCCTGGTCACCAAAGCTGCCCTCGGATGAGGGGGAAGCGATGGCCAGTGCATTGTGAGGCACTGTGGTGGGGGTGCCTGAACTCCCTTTGCGAGACTGCTCCTCTCGAAGCAAGTCTCGTTGGAGCATTTGCTCCACGAGCCGCTCCAAGCGGCTCAGGCGGCTGTCTCTGCCTCGCGCGGGCGGTGAGACGTCCCCGTCCGAAGAATCGATACCACCGGCTGGTTGGTCTTCCGTGCTGCTTTACATCCAGCCCGCTGCTCAGCTGCGCTAGCGGGACTGGGCTCGGCACGGTGTCGGGGATGACGGATCACTGGGTTAGCGGTCCTACTGCCTGTTGCCCCCCACTGATGGAACGCTCCTCCGTTGGAGTCGAACGGGGGGCGGATTTCTTGGCTTGTCTTGTTTTGCTCATGTTCTTCCTGGTGAGACAAAACAAAACACTTCTTTTTCGGAAAAAACGACCTCAGAATAAACTTCCCTGACGGTCCGTCTTTTTTAAGCTGTAGCGGGAGCGCCTGACTCCCGCTGCGTCGCTGTTTCACTGCGTGAACGCTCATGTGGCGCGCATGCGTGCTGGACGGGTTCTTCACGTAGTCACTCACGTGACTCCGAAGTAAAACATTTGTTGTAAAGGGTATTAGTTTTGTATCGATTCTACTGTATAAGTTATGTACTGAAGAGTAAAAAGTGTAGTCTCTACCAGCAGTGTTCTCGATCCGCCATACATCTGAAAGATTCATATTTTTGAGGAACGTATTTAGGAGTTCGCTTGAATTCAGATTCAGATTCAGATTCGGATTCAATCTTTATTGTCATTGTGCAGTGTACAGTACAGAGACAACGAAATGCAGTTAGCATCTCACCCAGAAGAGCGAACATAGAATAATGGAACAGTAAAATACATATATATGTACAAACAGTAGCAGTAGTGCAATTTTTCTGGGGGAAGCAGTGTCCGGAGGCGGGTGACTAGCAATCAACAAGGTGCAGAGTTAAGTAGTGTAACAGCCGCAGGGAAGAAGCTGTTCCTGAACCTGCTGGTCCAGCAACGGAGAGACCTGTAGCGCTTCCCGGATGAGAGGAGGGTAAACAGTCTGTGGCTGGGGTGAGAGCAGTCCTTGACGATACTGCGCGCCCTTCGCAGACATCGCTTGCTATGGACAGACTCAATGGAGGGGAGTGAGGAACCAGTGATGCATTGGGCAGTTTTCACCACCCTCTGCAGTGCTTTCCGGTCGGAGACAGAGTTGTTTCTTGGGATCTTTTTGGTGGATGATCTGTCAAGATACGGATCCAAAACTGTGATAGCCACCTCCTATTATTAGGTTCGTTTGAGATATATCAGATATAAGGGCAAAGAATGAAGGGTTGTCTATATTGGGTGCGTATATATGAACTAGAATTAAGGATGTATTGTGTATTTCCCCTGTCATGACCAGATAACGTCCTTCCTTGTCAACAATTGTTTTGTTATGAATGAAGGGTATCCCTTTTCTTATTAATATTGCTCTTCCTCTTGCCTTTGTGGAAAAGGTTGTATTATATCTGTCTTTTATCCATTTTGCCCTGAGTCTATTGTAAGAGTCATTCTTTAGATGTGTTTCTTGCTAAAACATTGTCTGAATTTAGTGATTTCAAACGAGCCAGTACTTTACCACTTTTGACTGGGTTGTTTACTCCTCTAGTATTCCAGCTTGTGAATGTCAAACCTTTTTTCATGCCAGCCTCATTACTTACGTTACTTTGCATCCCAATTGTGTATCATATGGGGTGTTTTATCTACGTTCAATCTTCTTGAATAGATCTGATTGTCTCTGTGTTTTCGGCATTAGAACTGGTAACATACCTAACAATAATAACAAATATAAAATATCTCTAGCCATTACCAAAATAGTTATGGCGCGAGTTCGCTATGGGAATAAAAAAGAAACAAAATAAATAATAATTAAAAACAACTAAAAATCAAACTCTCTACGAAGTAACTGGAAACTTTGTTTACCTCCGTTACTTCTTACCTTAAAAATAGCTCGACAACTTTCCAAAAATATTTATTTATTTATTAGTTATTTATTTCGGACAGAATAAGAGAATAAAAAGCAAATGTGAAACAGCATACAAAAAACAAAACACAAATATTTATAAAGTGTCATAAACAATATCTATAAATAAACGAAATCATATGTGTCCGAAAAGGAGCAGGAAGAAGCCAAAGCTTATTAATTCCCACCCCTTATTCAACTGCTTGTAATTATCTCATACAAATTTAGCAGCTATATGTACACCATATGTACACCAGCCACTATATGTACACCAAATTATTTACATTTGAACACTAATCAAATATTTACAGCCATACAAAAAAGAAAAAAAGAAAAATAAAAGAAAAAACCCACAAATACTATACAGTATCTTAGTCATATATACAACCAATCACTCTATAATCACCCTTCCCAATACAATCAGTATAACAAATATCACAATCACCTATCCTCATCCCAATATCCTTTTAAACAAGTGTTTTTGTACATCTTTTTAAACTGAATTATGCTTGTGCTAAGTTTTATCTCCTGTTCCAGACCATTCCACAAATTCACACCACAGATTGCTATGCACATACTTTTAAGAGTTGTTCTGACATTGAGTTTTTTTTAATTATGTTCCCCTCTCAAATTATACCCACCCTGTCTTTCCATGAACAGTTTTTGTATATTTCTTGGAAGTAAATTATTTCTTGCTTTGTACATGATTTGCGCAGTCTTAAATTTAACCAGATCAGTGAACTTCAGTGTATGTGACTTTAAGAATAATAAATTGGTATGTTCAAGATATCCAACGTTATTGATAATTCTTATTGCTCTTTTTTGTAATGTGCATAACGGCTGTAGGTTGGTTTTGTAGGTGTTACCCCATATCTCCACACAGTAACTCGGATATGGCAATATGAGTGTATTATACAAAGTATGTAATGATTTGTGGTCCAGAATGTGTCTTGATTTTCCCAATATTGCTATAGACTTTGCCAGTTTTGCTTTGATGTGGTTTATATGTGGTTTCCAGCAGATTTAGTGGTCTAAGATCACACCAATAAATTTATTTTCATATACTCTTTCTATACTTATGTTATCTATTTTCAATTGTACTAGAGGGTTTATTTTATGTTTTCCAAATAGCATAATCTATGTTTTGCTTAAAATTAGAGACAATTTGTTGACATCAAACCACTGTTTTAATTTATTCATTTCTGATGTGATGACTTCCAAAGCTGCTTCAAATTGTCACCGGAACAAAAAATATTCGTGTCATTGGCAAATATAATCAATTTCAGTATATTTGATACTTTACATATGTCGTTAATGTATACAATACAATTCAATTCAATACAATACAATACAATTCAATTTATTGTCATTTGGACCCCTTGAGGTCCAAACGAAATGCCGTTTCTGCAGCCATACATTACAAACAAATAGACCCAAGACACAACATAATTTACATAAACATCCATCACATTGCTGTGATGGAAGGCCAAAAAAACTTATCTCTCCACTGCACTCTCCCCCCCATGTCAGAGTCAAAGTCAAAGCCCCCGGCGGGCGATGGCGAATTGTCCCGTGGCCATTAAAGCCACGCCGGGTGATGCAAGGTCGCACACCGGGTTCTTGATGTTAGAGCCCCCGGCGTGCGCTCGCAGTCCCGTGGCCATTCCCAGCCGCGCGGGGCGGTGATGTAGGCCCCGCTCCAGGTGCTCTTCAACCCCGCAACTCGGGCGGGAGAAGTCGCCGTTGCGGAAGCCCCGAAAAGCGGTCTCCCTCCAGGGACCCGCGGGCTCCCGGTGCCGCCCGCCAGACCCGCAGTTGCAGCCACTGAATCTCCGGAGGTCGGGTCGCAGCAGCGTCCACCACAGCTCCACCCGCTCTGGACTCGGCCAGCTCCGCGACGGTGAGGTGAATAGTCGGCACCACAGCCCCCGGTCTTCCTGTTGGAGGCCGCTCCTCGTTGCAGCCCCAACGACAACGGAGACCCGACAAAGAAAAGGTCGGGTCTCCCGTGCAGGGAGAGATTTAAAAGTTACCCCCTCCCCCCCACACCACCCCCACTCCCCCACACACATACCCCAACAAAAATAGCAAAAACTACATAAAAACATAGACATAAAATAATAAAAACGCAGACGGACTGCAGAGGCCGCTGCTGACGAAAGTCGCGCCGCCCACCGAATGTACATTATGAAAAGCTCTGGACCTAACACAGACCCTTGAGGTACCCCACAAGTTATGTTCATGTAAGTTGATTTATGTTCACCTATTTCTACAAATTGTTGCCTGTTTCGTAAATAGCTTCTCACCCAATCCAATCCAACCCCTCTGATGCCATACCTATCCAGTTTCATGAGTAAAATGTCGTGATTTACGGTATCAAATGCTTTTTTTAAATCTATGAATTTTTTATTATCTATGCAATTTGTGATTTCCTCAATTAGTTCCATTAGTGCCATAGATGTTGATCTGTCTGTCAGGAATCCATATTGACTGTCGACCAAAAGCTTATGTTTTTCAATTGTCAAGTCTTTCTGTAAAAAGTTTTTCAAGGATCTTGGAGAATTGGGAGAGTAAAGAAACAGGCCTGTAATTTGTGAAATGGTGTCTATCCCCAGTTTTATATAATGGCATTACTTTATCTATTTTTATTTTGTTCAGAAATTTACCGTATTGAAAAGACACTTTACAGATATGAGTTAATGGTTCGGCAATTTCTTCAATAACGTTTTTTATTATAATCATGTCAATATCATTCCAATCAGTAGAGGATTTGCTTTTACATTTTCTTACAGTGTCTATGATTTCTTTTCCTTCGACTGCTCTAAGGAAGATAGAGCTATTATTTCTATCCCAAAGATCAGTATCTGCCCCTTCTTTTGTTTCTGGGTCATTAATTTTTTCTGCCAAATCTGGTCCCACATTTACAAAGAATTTGTTAAAACCATTAACCGCATCATCCATATTATTTATTGTCTTTTCATCCTCAATAAAATACTCAGGGTAGCCTGTATTTTTTGATCCATTTCTAATAATACTATTTAGCACGTTCCATAAACCTTTCATATTGTTTTTATTATTCTCTAACATTTTATTATAGTATTCTTTCTTACATATCCTCATAATATTGGTTAATTCTTATATTTTTTTATATTTATTTTCTGCTTCTGAAGTTTTATGAATTGTCTATATAGTGTTTTGCTTTTTGCAGGCATCTTTTAAACCCTTACTGATCCATGGACTATTTGTTTGTTTTTGTCTATCACTATATTGTTTCACAGGACAGTTTTTGTCATAAAGTGATTTAAAAATATTTAGAAATCCATTGTATGTTTTGTCGACATCTTCACCCTCATATATTACCCTCCAATTCTGTTTCAGTAATTCATTCTTAAATGCATTTATGTTTTCTTCGGTTCTCACCCTTTTGTATTTGAAATGACTGGTGTTCCTAGGTTTCCTATAACTACAGTGATAAACAATAAAAACAGGTAAATGGTCACTGATGTCACTGTATAATAGTCCGCTTACTGTATTGTTTTCCATAATGTTTGTGAATATGTTGTCTATTAATGTCGCGCAATGAAAAGTAATTCTACTCGGTCTGGTTATTCTAGGATATAAACCCATACTGTACATAGTATTGATGAATTCTTCTGTCATTTTATGCTTTTTTGGATTCAACAGGTCAATATTGTAATCCCCACAATGAACATAATCTTTTGTAATGATTTTGTAAACATGGTTTCCATCCAATCTTTAAATATTTCAATACTGGATCCAGGAGCTCTGTATATACAGCTCATAATAAAAATTTTGGTCTTTTCCATACAAATTTCTACTGTAATACATTCCAACAAGTCGTCAACAGCAGTTGTCCTGTTCTCCACCACCTTATATTTCAGTCTTTTATCCACATAGATCGCCACACCTCCTCCATTTTTTTTCCTTCTGTTTATATAATTCAGTTCATAGCCATCCATGTCAAAGTCCACACCTTTCTCAGGGCTGATCCAGGTCTCTGATATTGCTATAAATTTAAATGGGTTCTTGAACTGTCTTAAATATTCTTTTATGGTGCGGAAGTTGGCATATAGACTTCTGCTATTAAAGTGGATAATTGATATATTATGTTCTGATTGGAAAGTTATATTGAATTGCTCATCTGTGTAATAACTGCAGCTGTTGTTGATATTGTTAATTATTTTCTGGATCAATATCATTTTCTACGTCATGTGTGTTATGCTCTGTATAGGCAAAGGTTTCTAGTCCTGATAGAGATATATATTTTTCGTCAGGAATTATCATGGTTGTGGTTTTTATTTTATATATTCTTTATTTGCTACTAAGTGTATTCCATTACCTTGTTCGGGTTTGTCACCTTGGTATTTATCCAGTTCATCCTGGTCCCTAATGACTAATACTTTGGCTTGTTCAGGTGGTCCGTTCAGCTTGATGAATATTTTGCAGTTTGCAGTCCAAGTAGATTGAATTTTCTTCTGCTTTCTCAGGAGTCGGGCTTTTCTGGCGATATCAGCATTTTTCTTTGTCAGGTGTTCATTCAAATATACATCCGAGCCCTTTAGCCGTCTTCCCTGTTTCAGCAGTTCAGTTTTGTGCTTCCTGTTAGCAAACCGAATTATTATGGCTGGTTTGTCCGTCTTATTTCTCCGTGTGAGCGGGTGACAAGCCTCGATGTTGTCCCTGTCCAACTCAATCCCTTTTGGGTGGAGGAACGCCGTCACCTGTTGCTCCACAGATGCAGCGTCCTGCTCGCTTGTCTCCCATTCGTTCTGCGTTGTCACCGCCCGTGCATATGAGCGGGGTTTTGTCTCCAGACCAATGACAATGATATTGTTCATTCTGGTGTACTGCTCCAGATCAGCCACCCGGTTCTCCAGCAACATAATCTGCTTGTCCTTCTCGGAGTTTTGTAGCCTCAGGGCTTTAACTTCCTCCACCAAATTCATGATGGTTTCCTGCTGTTGTCTAACAACAGAAACCTCGTCCATCAGCATGTCGAGCGATCTCTTAATATCGTCAACCTCCTCAGCAGATGCGGGATTTTTTTTGGGCGGCATGGCTATCCCGACTCTCCAGCGTTCCTCGGCGAGCTGCAAATTCTCTCAGATAACCCCAGCTGATCTTAGCTGTTCCTGCAGCAACGAAATGGATTTCTGCTATCTGTGTTGCTGGAATCCCCTCATCTCCGTTGTTCTTGCAGAGAAAAAGGAGGCTTCCTCAGCTCCAGCTTTCAAGGCCGCAGAAAGTCGAGACGGTGTAGAAATCCTCCCATACCACACAAAACCAGACCAGTAATGATGAGGCAGTAAGGAGGTTTGTTCTGGACACAGGTGCAAAGTCCAGAAACGTTGTTCTCTCCTAATTTTTGGGTCGATAGAGTTTAGGCAGGCTGCCAGCGACAGTATTGGGAGCTACGCAGTGTGGTGATAACACCGCACACAGCCCAAAAACACGCAGAAAATTCTTCAAATAAATGTCTGCAGAGTTGCAGCGATACACAAGATGTTTATAAGTATTGCTGTACCTCCTCCAACATCCCAAAGATGTTTTGAAACACAAAATGTGTGTGATTTCCACAAGAGCACTGATACACGGACCTCCGAGCTCCGAGCTCCATGATAGTCCAAGAAATATCAGAAACAAAAACAACTGATTATAACATCGTATCAATGAATTAGTTAACAACAGTTAGAGAACATGTGAAACACAAACATATATAATAGAGAGAGGCTGGACCATCCAGTGTATTATATGTTTTTTGTTGTGTCTGACCGTGTTCTGATGAGGTGTTCCGCGTAGTCCTGGGCTTTTTGGGGATCGGTGAATGAAGTTTGCTCGGTGTTGGGTCACCAAGAGTCTTGCTGGGTAGAGCAGGCCGTATCTGATGCCGGGTTGGTCCCGTAGCATTTCTCTGGTTTAAGTGAAGAGTGCTCTCCGTTTCGCGATGGTTGGTGGGTAGTCGGGGAAGATCTGGATCTTTTCACCTTATAATAATAATAATAATAACTTTATTTATAAAGCTCTTTAAACAACTGCAGTTGCCACAAAGTGCTGTACATGAGAACTCATGGACAAAAAGTTATTACAAACCATTAAAAACCGTAAAACGAAGGACTAAAAAACAGTAAAAATTAAAAGACATTAAAAGCACTAAGAACTGGAGCAATGTCTCAGCCAGTGTCGAAAGCCAGAGAATAAAAATGAGTTTTTAGGGAGGATTTGATGATGGACAGTGAGGGGGCCTGTCTGATGTGCAACGGCAAGGTGTTCCAGAGTGCCGGAGCAGCAACAGAAAAGGCTCTATCCCCTCTGAGCTTCCGCATAGACCTTGGTACCTCAAGGAGCAGCTGATCAGCTGACCTGAGGCACTGGGCAGGAGCATATAGGTGGAGCAGCTCAGAGAGGTAAGGCAGGGCGAGCCTATTCAACGATTTGAAAACAAATAAAAGAATTTTAAAATGAACTCGAAAGTGCACTGGGAGCCAGTGAAGGGAGGCCAAAATTGGCGTAATGTGCTCCCTCTTTCGAGTTCCGGTTAAAAGGCGAGCGGCAGCATTTTGAACCAGCTGGAGACGAGCCAATGAAGCTCGTGCGACTCCAGAGTAGAGTGTGTTACAGTAATCCAGCCTAGATGTAATAAAGGCATGGATTACTGTTTCAAAATGCTGCCGCTCGAGGATGGGCTTCACCTTTGCCAGCTTCTTTAGGTGAAAGAAGCTGGACTTAACCACCGCGCCTATTTGTTTATCTAGTTTAAAATCACCGTCCATCCTAAAACCCAGGTTCAAAACTGTTGGCTTTACGGACAATGCCAGTGGACCCAAGTCAACAAAGGGAGGTTCACGGCAGCCATTGGGGCCAAACAAAATCACCTCTGTCTTTTTTTCCATTAAGTCCCAGAAAGTTTAAGGCCATCCAGGACTTAATGTCCTCAAGACAAGACAGAAGTGATTTTAGAGAATAGTCGTCTTCTTTCCTGAGTGGCATATATAACTGGCTATCATCTGCGTAAAAGTGAAAGGAGATGACATGCCTTCTTAAAATTGAGCCCAGAGGAAGTAGGTATAGAGAGAAGAGCAGTGGCCCTAAAATTGAGCCCTGTGGAACCCCATATGCCAAGGGAGTGGAGGAGGATTCAAAGCCAGCAAGGCTTACACGCATGGTTCTGTCTGCCAGATAGGACCTGAACCATCCCAGGGCACTGCCACAAATGCCCACTTGGCGCTGTAATCGGGAAATTAAAATTCCATGGTCCACTGTATCGAAGGCGGCAGATAGGTCCAGCAAGACAAGAACCACATAATTACCGGAGTCGTTAAAAACCCTTAGCAGAGCCGACTGTGCTATGCATAGCTTTGAATCCAGACTGGAAAACCTCCCGAATATTGTGCTCATCCAGGAAGAGTTTTAGCTGAGCATAAATTACTTTCTCCATGATTTTAGAGATAAATGGCAACTTGGAGATCGGCCTAAAATTGGCCAGATCAGTTTGATCCAGGCCGGGTTTCTTAAGTAGTGGTTGCACTACTGCATTTTTAAATTTACGGGGACAACCCCAGAACACAAGCTACTGTTTATGATGGCGAGAACCGACTGCCCTATACTCGGGAAAACCTCTTTAAAAAGAAGAGGAGGGACAGCATCACAAGGGGAACCCGACGGCTTAATATGGCTAACCACATCCTCTAGACCCGACAATGTCAGAGGCACAAACTTATCGAATGCCACCAGGCATGGGGCCGGAACAGAGGGGTCAGAGGCAGGAGCTGAGATGAGAGCCCTTATAGAAACAACCTTATTGATAAAGAAGTGCAGGAAGTCATTGCACAATTCGGACGATGCTTCCAGGCAGACAGGCTGTGGGGCATTTAAAACAGAATCAATGGTTTTGAATAACACACGTGGGTCGTGACGCTTAGACACTATTATATTAGACAGGTAATATCTTTTGGCCTCTTTAACAGTATTTTGGTAATTTCGCCAGCTGTCCTTTAGAATTTGCGATGAAACCTGCAGCCTGTCCCTCCACTTTCGTTCAGCTCTGCGACACTCCCGTCGAGCTGTACGAGTTGCGTCACTGAACCAGGGCTCGGGTTTAGCTCTGGGCTGCAAAGTTTTTAACGGAGCCACAGAGTCCAGCATAGTTCTGCAGGAGGAGTGGAACCAAGAACTAATCTCCTCCGTACCAAGGGAAGTGGACGCAGAGGGGGCACAGAGCTGATCGAAAGCAGCAGAGAATTGGCCAGCAGCAGAAGGGTTAAAGGACCGACAGCGCCGAGCAGACGCTACAGGCCTAACTGCAGCACTGGAAAAACCAACATCAAATAGTACAGGCATGTGATCAGAAAACACACTATCACAGACCTCCAAGTTTAAAACAGGCAAGCCATAAGAGAGAACAAGGTCCAATGTATGTCCATGTTTGTGTGTGGGACCAGACACACACTGCACAAAATTAAAAGAGTCAATAAGAGTTAAAAAGTCCTTCACCAACGGCTTATCAGGACAGCACACGTGTATGTTAAAATCCCCAACCATAAGGACACGGTCATAGTTGGGCATAATCCCAGCCAGAAACCATGAAAAGTCATTCACAAAGTCCTTGTGGTATTTGGGGGGTCGGTAGATGACAGCACAAAGCACCGTGTCGGAGCGACCCACCTCAAATAAAGTAGCTTCAAAGCTGGAGAACGTTGATAATGTAGTGCACTGTTTGCATTTAAAATTGCTTTTATAAATGACTGCAGTTCCACCACCACAGCCCGACATCCGCGGCGAGTTGAAGTAAGAGCAGCCCGCCGGCAAAAGTTCAGTAAAAGCGCTGCACTCACCAGGACCGATCCAAGTCTCTGTCACACAGAGGAAGTCCAGGGCCCGGGAGCAGAAGAAATCCCTCAAGATAAAAGTTTTGTTTGCCAGCGATCTGGCGTTCACCAGGCCAACCCGGGAATGGGATGGACTCTTTAGGTCTGCAGATCGGGGAGTCCGGGGCAGTGTCTGCAGGTTCCGGATATTCACCGCGCGATGGCGGGGCCGAGGAGAGCAGGGGGAGCGGAGCCGGTCCCGCTGCAGCCTCCGATCGTAAGAGGGTAGGGGGGGAGAAAGGAGCAACCTGAAGCAGCCGGCACACCCGGCGACCGCCCCCGTCCCCTCCGAGGCGGCGTGTCCGGCCAGTTTTCCGGGCCGTGGCAGGCGGGCAGCGCTCTACATCTTCCGGGAGGAGATGGTCCGGTGGCAGCTGAGAAGCACCAGGCTGGAGACCCCGGAAGAGCGGGCTCACCTGGTGGCTGACCCCCTCCCCTCCGAGGCGGCGTGTCCGGGCAGCTCTCCAGGCCGCAGCAGGCAGGCAGCGCTCTGTACCCTCTGGGAGGAGGTGGTCCGGTGGCAACTGAAAAGCACCGGGCTGGAGACCCCGAAGGCGAAGCCCACGAAGAAGTCGCTGACAAGGGAGCTGCTGACGGCCGCGCCCGGGCGCACCCAGTTTAAAACTCACCAGTCGACCGCTGCGCTTTCCACGGCGTCGGCGACGCTTCCTTCGAGGCAAGGCCCAGTCCAGGTGAGTCGAGATTCCGGATAAGAACGGTGGCATGGTATTATATTCGCGATAGTCAAACGCACCGACATTATGTCGTAGATCTTGGAGAGATTGACGGTCGTACACCAGCAGAGACCTTGACTGTATAGTGCCAAGGTAAAACACCAAACACAGACAGAGCGACAGACGAGCAGCCACACACACCGGCGCCATCTTCCAATGGTATTGGATGTTTCTTGTCGATGACATTTTGCGTAGGATATCTTCCAGGGTATGGTAGTAATGTATTAGAAAGGGCCGGGAAGGTTCAGAGTGTGCGGGTTGCTGCCGGAGGGTCCTGTGTGCTCTGTCGATAAGTGGTTTCTCTTCCAGCTAGAGTGTCTCCTGCAGGAGTTGGGCAATAAAGTCTCTCGGTTTAGGCCCGTCTTTCCCCTCAGGAATCCCAATGATTCTGACACTGTGTCTTCTCGATCTGCCTTCTAAGTCCTCACATTTTTGAGTAATCCTTTCCAGCTCCGAGTTGAGACGAGCCGCTTGTTTTGTTGCATGCTAACACTATCCGAGTGGAACAAGGCTGACTTTTCCATCTCCTTGATAGTGCTGTTGTGTGATGTTGACGTTGTCTCAAGCTTAGAGATGGAAGTTTGTAAATCTCTTTTAGCCGTGGTTATTTCCGCTCATTAGTCCGTGGAAACATTCTTTTTATTTTTTTATTTTATTTATTTATTTGTTTTGGGTTTTTTTTGATTATTTTATTAGAAGTTAATACAGTACAAAACAATACAGTGGAACCTAATTTTAGGTGCCAACTATGTCATTCCATAATCCATTCTATGTACAACCTCTAGTTTTATGTTTTGAGAAGGGAGTAAGCAAGACAAGAAAAAGAAAACAATAGAAAGGGGAAAAATAGATGGTAGAGAATAGAAAAACGTGAAGTGTGTATATAAAAAATAAAAAAAAAGTGGAAAGTAGAAATAGGAGAGAAAGCCCTTTAAAAGAGAAATTTTCAAATCTTTATTCGGAGATGTAGATCTATCCACGGCATGAACTGAAATCAGCAATCTTCACGGTACCGCTGCATCACAAGATTCCAAAAAGTCGATGAAAGGAGACCAACTCCTTAAGAATTGGTCATATTTATCTATTAGTCGGAGTCTCATTTCTTCAAGGCGTGCTATGTCCATCATATTCCTAATCCACATTTTAACAGCTGGTATGTTTGTATTTTTCCAAAATTTAAGTATGAATTTCTTTCCAATTATTAACCCATAATTAAAAAAAACGTTTTGGTCTTTATTTAAATTGATATCTTCTACTATTATTCCAAATATAATCCATTCCGTTTTAGGTTCTATTCTTGACTTGAAAAGCATTGTAAATATATCAAATATATCGCTCCAAAATTTATTCAACTTTGTACATCCTACAAATGAATGTGTTGTATTAGCGTTTTGAAACAAACATTTATCGCATCTGGGGGAGACGTTTGGATAAAATTTATTCAACCTCGTTTTTGAATAATATAGTCTATGTAATAATTTGAATTGAATTAAATTATGTCTTGCATTAATAGAACAATTATGTGTGTTCATCAGATACTTTTTCCATCTATCCTTCGAGATCTTTATCATTAGCTCATGTTCCCAATCTTCTCTTAGTGCTTCTGTTGAGGGTAATTCTCTATTTAATATATTATTATAAAAGTATGTGTAGCGCTTCTTTGCCCTCTACATGAGCTGCGCCCCAGGTTCGTAAACTTTAATTCCTTTATAGGTGTTAGTTAACCCTTAATTTAAGTATTTATGCACTCTTTTAATTTGGACAATAAGGCACCTTTAATTTCAATATTAAATGGTATACCTTACTGTAGAAACAGTTAAAATAAATCAACTGACAACTATGTTCCAATGAATTACCTTCACATTTATTCTATTAATTAAAATAAAAAATATGTTGGTCAGGGAAATACAAAATAAAATATCAATAACCAAAATATGGTGTTTTACTGGTGTTTCTCACACAGATATTCAAACAACACCACTCAATAAATCAATCTTTTATAGTACCTTTAAGTATTAATTGCTATGTGGGCCCACACACTCACTCACACAAGCCGGCAACATGAAAAACAAAACAAGAATAACCCCACGTTGCAGGCCTGGTCGAAGCTGGAGAGCGTCGCGGCCAAATACAGTTGAAGCCGACAAGTGCACAGTGCAGAAGCTCACAAGATGGCGGGCGAAAGGCACGTTGCTGGTGATGACGGCTGGCGGGCGAATGGCGAGCTGCTGGCGAGTTGGCTAATGAAATAGTCATGGATATGAAGTTACACAGGGCTACATATGATATTAGTTTTTGTGAATCAGCCTTAATATTCATTGCTTCTACTAAAGGGTCTAAAAATATAGTTTGAAATCTATGTATATATTTCTTCATAAAGTCACATATCTGTATATATTTAAAATATTGATTATCCTTCAGTTTAAATTTTAATTTTAAATGTTGAAATGATAACAGTTTGCCCAATTCATACATATCCCCTACTTTCCTAATCCCCAGTCTATCCCATTGTTGATATGTTTTGTCGATGAGAGATGGTTTGAATGCGGGGTTGTTCAATAGTGGGGTTAGTACTGATAGATTATTTAATTTCAAGGATACTTTTATTTGTTTCCAAATTCTTATTGTATTGTGATTAATTGGGTTCTTCTTATATATTATAGTATTCAATTTTATCGGTGAGAGCAAGATCGTTCCTATATCGTGCGGATAGCAATCCTCTTTCTCCATTCTTATCCACTCCAACTGCTGAGTGGAACTATCCAACCAGTACATTATGTTCTTAAGGTACACAAAAATGCTGGAGAAACTCAGCGGGCGCAGCAGCATCTATGGAGCGAAGGAAATAGGCGACGTTTCGGGCCGAAACCCTTCATTATGTTCTTAATATGCACTGTCCAGTAGTAATACATAAAGTTAGGCAATGATAAACCCCCAACTTCTTTAGGTTTACACAAATGCTTTCGTTCAATTCTGTGTGCTCTGTAATCGCATATAAAATTAGTGATAGTAGAATCTAGTTTTGTGAAAAAGTATTTTGGAATATATACTGGGATCGCTTGAAACAAATATATTAATTGTGGTAAGAAAGTCATTTTATAGCATTAATTCTACCTATCAATGAGAGCGGGAGCGTTTTCCAAAATTTAATCATATCATTCAGTTTATTTAATAGTTGCATAAAATTGGCACTAAATAATGATTTGTGTCCTCGTAATTTGAATACCCAGATACTTGAAATTTTCGGTTGCAATTTTGAAGGTGAATTTTAGTAAGTGTCTCGAATCGTGTGGTTTTAAAGACATAATTTCGCTTTTATTCCAATTTATTCTATATCCTGAAAAAGAGCCGAATTCCTCAATTAGTGTTAATAAGGTGGGTAAACTCGTTTGTGTATTAGTAATATATAAAAGGATATCATCAGCGTATAATGAAATTTTATTCTTTGAGTCCTTAGTGTTATATCCGTGAATATTCGGGTGATTTCTAATCTTTTCGGCCAGCGGTTCAATCATAAGGGCAAATAGCAATGGTGATAAGGCACTGTCCTAACTTTGGAGATAGCATATTGTTAGTTAATATTCTTGCCGTAGGTCTATCGTAAAGTAGTTTAACCCATCGTGTAAACATTCTTGATAAGGCTATCGATGGTTGTGCATATGTTGCTCTTAATTTGGGCTAGCTCAGTCCTTAGCACAGCGATAGCAGCTAGCACAGCCTTGTTGGAAGGGTCGTCCTCCTCCTCGTTCATCTCATCCGGCATCAGCATGTCAGGCAAGGGTGGTGCTTGTCCAGGCCTAGTTTGCTTGAATCAGTTTTCTTGGTTTTGGTCTTCCGCATGTCAACTTTGCCTCTTCTGTTTGCGTAATTTTTGTTCTCTTAATAACAACATTTTAATTAAAGACTTAATAGAAACATAGAAACATAGAAAATAGGTGCAGGAGTAGGCCATTCGGCCCTTTGAGCCTGCACCACCATTCAATATGATCATGGCTGATCATCCAACTCAGTATCCCATCCATGCCTTCTCTCCATACCCCCTGATCCCTTTAGCCACAAGGGCCACATCTAACTGCCTCTTAAAGAAAGCCAATGAACTGGCCTCAACTACCTTCTGTGGCAGAGAATTCCACAGATTCACCACTCTCTGTGTAAAAAATGATTTTCTCATCTCGGTCCTAAAAAACTCCCCTCTTATCCTTAAACTGTGACCCCTAGTTCCGGACTTCCCCAACATCGGGAATAATCTTCCTGCATCTAGCCTGTCCAACCCCTTAAGAATTTTGTAAGTTTCTATAAGATCCCCCTCAATCTTCTAAATTCTAGCATGTACAAGCCAAGTCTATCCAGTCTTTCTTCATATGAAAGTCCTGCCATCCCAGGAATCAGTCTGGTGAACCTTCTCTGTACTCCTTCTATGGCAAGAATGTCTTTCCTCAGATCAGGAGACCAAAACTGTACGCAATGCTCCAGGTGTGGTCTCACCAAGACCCTGTACAACTGCAGTAGAACCTCCCTGCTCTTATACTCAAATCCTTTTGCTATGAATGCTAACATACCATTTGCTTTCTTCACTGCCTGCTGCACCTGCATGCCTACTTTCAGGGTACATCAGTCTGAAGAAGGGTTTCGGCCCGAAACGTTACCTATTTCCTTCGCTCCATAGATGCTGCTGCACCCGCTGAGTTTCTCCAGCATTTTTGTGTACCTGCCTACTTTCAATGAGTGGTGTACCATGACACCCAGGTCTCGTTGCATCTCCCCTTTTCCTAATCGCCACCATTCAGATAATAGTCTACTTTCCTGTTTTTGCCACCAAAGTGGATAACCTCACATTTATCCACATTATACTGCATCAGCCATGCATTTGCCCACTCACCCAACCTATCCAAGTCACCTTGCAGCCTCCTAGCATCCTCCTCACAGCTAACACTGCCCCCCAGCTTCATGTCATCCGCAAACTTGGAGATGTTGCATTCAATTCCCTCATCCAGATCATTAATATATATTGTAAATAGCTGGGGTCCCCAGCACTGAGCCTTGCGGTACCCCACTAGTCAATGTGATTGTATCAGCATTTTTGTGTATTTAAAAAGATCGACGGAGCTATCAGCTTTCACCGCTCAACAGCGCCCCCATGTGTTAACATATTTCCATTGAGATACATTAATAGCACCCATTACATTTGCTACAAATGTTAGAAAACGTTTGTTTTCGTTGTTGAAGCACTTAAGGACCTGTCCCACTTGGCGATTTTTTTCGGCGACTCCCGGCATCATTGACTGATGTATCAGGTCACCGAAAAATATGCGGCGTGACGCGGCGTGATGACGTTTGACGCGGCGTGACGATATATGACGCGTGGTGTTTTTTCAAGTGTTGCACCACTTTTTTGTTGCCGCTGGATTTTGAAATGTTCAAAATCTTTTAGTGACACTGATATGACGCCAGCAGTCGCCGAAAAAAAATCGCCAAGTGGGATAGGCCCTTATAGCACTGTAGTGCTATCAATCCAGAAGATAGATTCTTCCAGTTGAAGCTGTAGTTCTTTCCGTAGCATGGATTTTAAATAATCATCCACATAGAAGTTGTTCTTTATTGTGTTTGTCACTTCTTCTGGAAAGTGAGCTTTATTGTCCTTGGTAGTCTTCCTTAATGCAAAGTTTGCACAACTTGGTGATGACACCGCTCCAAAGAGATTTACCTTCGTCCGATATTCAACGAGATCTTGTTGTACATCACCATCAGGCCACCATAGGAATCGCAAATTGTCAATATGCTTTTCTGATACTTTGAGTTGATGAAACATTGCTTTAATATCAGCAATCAAAGCAGCTGGTTCTTGTCTGAATTTAATAAGAACTCCAATGAGTGAATTGGTGAGGTCCGGACCCTGCAGTAGTTGACAGTTAAGTGATGTTCTTTTGAAGACTGCAGCACAGTCAAAGACCACCCTCAAGGTCCCTGTCTTCGAGTGATACACCCCGTGGTGTGGAATATACCAAAGCTCTCCGTCGCTTTGATTCAGCTGGCCCGTTGGTACCATTTCGGCATAATTATTGTCAATCATTTCCTTTAGGAAAGATGTATATTCATCATGAAATTGTGGAAGCTTGCCAAATTTGCGTTTCAGATTCTGGGTGCATTGCTCTGAACTTAAGGGCCTGTTCCACGAGCATGCGACTGCATGCGGCAAGCGAGTCCAAACCAGAAGCGAAGTTCGAGCGAAGTCCGCGTGTGACGTACGGCATCGAGGCAGTGTGTACGGCGTCGAGGTGGATGCGGGCCGTGCGGAATTTCTGAACACGGTCAGTTTTTCGGAGCCCCGCGCGATGTTGGGACCAGCTCCGCACAACTCCATATGGCTCCGGCGATCGAAGTGGGACTGGCCCCGTGAGGCCGTACGGCTCAAGCGACCACGTTAGGTCGCGCTTGCCGCATGGAGTCGCATGCTCGTGGGACAGGCCCTTTAAGTCGCGCTTGCCGCATGGAGTCGCATGCTCGTGGGACAGGCCCTTTAACACTTTCTTGTTTGAAAGGTACGTCTAGACAATAATGTCCTTCTATCATCTTTACTGAGCGGTTCATAACATCCACAAACTTTAACTCTTCCCTGAACATCTCTTCTGATTCCCTACTGGTACTTTCATTGAAGTCGTGGTTGTATTGTTTGATCAATAGCTATTCTAATTTAACAGTAGATTGTAGCGGGGGCTGGCAGGAGTCCAGCCAAAAACTAGTCGGACACAAGTTGTGTGCACTAGACGTGTTTATTCTTTCCAATACAGCTCCATACTCCTTAGAGGTCACGGGCTTTCCCTGGCCTTACATACCAACTCAGGTACCGACCTAGTGACTAGTTCCTCCCACACCAAGACGCCGCCCTCCAGAGCCGATGGTTCGTTGTGCCCTTGGGTTGCCAGCATGTGCCGCCAGGTAGGTAGGTCGATACCAGAATATATTTCATGTATCTTGACATCCTTCAAGTAAGGCTATTATTTCAAGTCTTGTCTGTGAAAACGGCATGGTCTCATGTGTAAACACATCAGATATTTGTATAAAATTGTCTTCATCCAGACTAGATATTTCCATATATGTTTTCATAGAAACATAGAAAATAGGTGCAGGAGGAGGCCATTCGGCCCTTCGAGCCAGCACCGCCATTCATTGCGATCATGGCTGATCGTCCCCAATCAATAACCCGTGCCTGCCTTCTCCCCATAATCCTTTGATTCCATTAGCCCCTAGAGCTCTATCTAACTCGCTCTTAAATCTATCCAGTGATTTGGCCTCCACTGCCCTCTGTGGCAGGGAATTCCACAAATTCACAAATCTCTGGGTGAAAACGTTTTTTCTCACCTCAGTCTTTAATGGTCTCCCCTTTATTCTAAGACTGTAGCCCCTGGTTCTGGACTCGCCCAACATTAGGAACATTTTTCCTGTATCTATCTGGTCCAGTCCTTTTATATTTGTATATGTTTATATAAGATCGAAAATAAGTGCAGGAGTAGGCCATTCGGCCCTTCGAGCCTGCACTGCCATTCAATATGATCATGGCTGATCATTCAACTCAGTATCCTGGACCTGCCTTCTCTCCATACCCCCTGATCCCTTTAGCCACAAAGGCCACATCTAACTCCCTCTTAAATATAGCCAATAAACTGGCCTCAACTACTTTCTGTGGCAGAGAATTCCACAGATTCACCACTGTGTGAAAAATAATTTTCTCATCTCGGTCCTAAAAGACTTCCCCCTTATCCTTAAACTGTGACCCCTTGTTCTGGACTTCTCCAACATCGGGAACAATCTTCCTGCATCTAGCCTGCCCAACACCTTAAGAATTTTCTATAAGATCCCCCCTCAATCTTCTAAATTCTAGCGAGTACAAGCCGAGTCTGTCCAGTCTTTCTTCATATGAAAATCCTGCCACCCCAGGAATCAGTCTGGTGAACCTTCTCTGTACTCCCTCTATGGCAAGAATGTCTTTCCTCAGATTAGGAGACCAAAACTGTGCACAATACCCCAGGTTTAGTCTCACCAATGCCCTGTACAACTGCAGTAGGACCTCCCTGCTCCTATAATAATAATAATAATAATAATAATAATAATAATAATAATAATAAACTTTATTGCGGACTCAAGGTCCAGACAAGGGGCAACATTACATAAAAATGCATTGCATATTAAAAAAATATAAAGTACATATAAAATCTTAGTATATCACTTATAAAAGCATCATAAAATATATTTAAAAAACACAATACTTGAGTTAAAAATCCAGATTAAAAGAATGATCAATGTCCTACAACGAGACAATGATACCAGTGTCTCCACAGCTGGGATTCGTAGCGTGTAGTGCTAACCCTTATGTTTGACAAGGCCACAATAATTACATTTTTAAAGTCATTTATCCTGCAAATGAATTTATACATGTGATTTCTTAGGATAGCTCCTAAAGTACTGACTCCTGCAGCCACAAACATATTACTGGCACTACACCATCTAGGTTTCCTTAGCAGTGTTCTCATGGCATCGTTATATGCCACCTTTAGTCTCTGCACACTTCTTTCCATAGTTCGACCACAGGTGCGCAGTGAAGAGTGGTGTGCAGTATGCTCGAAATAGCGACATCTTCACCACATCTGCACACGCACCAAATTTACACAAGAGAATATTCGCCTGTACATACAGCATGTGCCGTTGCCTATAAATATCCTCATCGTCTGTCATTTGTTCTGTAATAAAATGCCCTAGATATTTTACCATTACAGACACTAAGATTATTGTCAGACAATTTATAATCAGGAAATTTTAGACATTTATCCTCTTTGGCTCTACAGATCATAACAGCACTCTTACTAGCATTATATTTAATATCATTACTCAATATCTCTACTCAAATCCTTTTGCTATGAATGCTAACATACCATTCACTTTCTTCACTGCCTGCTGCACCAGCATGCCTACTTTCAATGGCTGGTGTACCAAGACACCCAGGTCACATTGCATCTCCCCTTTTCCTAATCGGTCACCATTCAGATAAAAGTCTACTTTCCTGTTGCCAACAAAGTGGATAACCTCACATTTATCCACATTATACTGCATCTGCCATGCATTTGCCCACTCACCAAACCTATCCAAGTCACCTTGCAGCCTCCTAGCATCCTCACAGCTAACACTGCCCCCCAGCTTCGTGTCATCTGCAAACTTGGAAATGTTGCATTCAATTCCCTCGTCCAAATCATTAATATATATTGTAAATATATATATCCCGTGCAGAACCCCCTCATCCTTCTAAACTCCAGTGAATACAAGCCTAGTCTTTTCAATCTCTCCTCATATGACAGTTCCGCCATCACAAGGATAAATATTGTGAACCTACGCTGCACTGCCTCAATCACAAGGATGTCCTTCCTCAAATTAGGAGACCAAAACTGTACGCAGTACTCCAGATGTGGTCTTACCAGAGCCCTATATAACTGCAGAAGAACCTCTGTACTCCTATACCGAAATCCTCTTGTTATGAAGACCAACATTCCATTAGCTTTCTTCACTGCCTGCTGTACCTGCACGCCAACTTTAAGTGACCGGTGTACAAAGACACCTAGGTCTCGCTTTACCTCCCCCTTACCTAACCTAACCCCATTGAGATAATAATCTGCTCCCTTGTTTTTGCCACCAAAGTGGATAACCTCACATTTATCTATATTATACTGCATCTGACACTCAACCTGTCCAGGTTACCCTGCAACCTCCTAACACCCTCTTCACAGTTCACACTGCCACCCAGCTTTGTGTCATCCACAAACTTGCTAGTGTTGCTCCTAATTCCCTCTTTCAAATAATTAATATATATGGTAAACAGTTGCGGCCCCAACACTGAGCCTTGCGTCACTCCACTCGCCACTGCCTGCCATTCTGAAAAGGACTGGTTCACTCCTACTCTTTGCTTCCTGTCTGCCAATCAATTTTCTATCCACGTCAACACCCTACCCCCAATACCATGTGCTCTAATTTTAGTCACCAGTCTCCCGTGCAGGACCTTATAAAAGGCTTTCTGAAAGTCTAGATATACAACATCCACTGGCTCCCCTTCATCCATTTTACTTGTCACACCCTCAAAAAATTCCAGAAGATTAGTCAAGCATGATTTCCCTTTCATAAATCCATGCTGACTTGGACTAATCTTTTTACTGCTATCCAAATGCACCATTATTACCTCTTTAATAATTGACTCCAGCATCTTTCCCACCACCGAAGTCAGGCTAACTGGTCTGTAATTCCCTGTTTTCTCTCTCGCTCCTTTCTTGTAAAGTGGGATAACATTAGCTATTCTCCAATCCAAAGGAACTGATCCTGAATCTATTGAACATTGGAAAATGATCACCAATAGGTATAGTATAGGTTCTTTATTGTCATTATAACATGTAAACATGTACAACGAAATTAAAAATGCCAACCAGTCAGTGCACCATTCACACATTATCTAAAAGCTAACGATACGTAAAAGAGAAATATCTAAAATAAACAACTAAAATAAATAACATGAAAAAAACAAGCATAAACACAACCATACATTCTTCTGTCGATTGAACAATCCCTTTGGTATGTAGCGCACCTGCGCTCATTTGGTGGCTATATTAAGTGTAGTTATTGCTGTGGGATAAAAACTGTTTTTGAGACTGTTTGTCCAGGATTTAAGATCTGTCAATTCAGTGGTAGAACTGCTCCATGCCTTGGTGCCAAACCCGGCTCATATTCTAGCATTAATCCCAGCGGAAGCAAAAATCTTTTTAATTGTAGACCTTCTCATAACCTCTGCACAAGAACAGCCAGTATGCATTTGCCTTTACTTACAGGGGACAACAATATACATGGACAAGACTACCTCAGGTATTCGCCCATCTTGTTTTCTCGATGTCTTCAAGAGCAGTTAAGCACTTTGTGTTTCAAAGGAAATCCACTTTAGTACATTATATGGACGACTTGTTAGTGGCTAGTTCAGATGAGCAGAGCAATCGTGAGGACACTGCTCAATTATTGCCCCACCTGGCAACTTTACGATATGTGGTCTCTCAGTCCAAGGTATTAATGGCTCAACAAAAAGTAACATTTCTGGGAGTAATAATTTTGCCTACAGAGAGTAGTTTAGAAAACAGCAGACTTGATCCAATTTGCAAATTTCCTGTCCCAAAAGAGGCGAAGCAAATGAGACAGTGGCATCGGTATGATGAACTACTGCCTACACTGGATCCCTAATATTGCACTAGACACCAAGGAATTGACTCCTTATACTCGCCTAGAGGGTGGATTTCAGTTTATCGAAGAAGCTCAGAAAGCATTTGAGAATCTAAAGAGATCTTTAATGCAGGCCCCAGCACTAGGAAGGCCACTCTACGATAACCCTTCCAACTCTACTGTACCATTCTTTCTGAGTGCTCAACTGCGGTCCTCACCCAAAAACACGGGGATAAGCACAGACCTGTGGCTTATTATTCACCAGTAGCGAGGGGACACCCACTATGCACCCAGATCCTAACAGCGATTTCTATTTTACTAAAACTAAGATCTTGACCATTTTCTGACTTTATTTTGTGATTTCTGAAAGAACGCCGCCACTTACGGCCGTTATTTTTGGCCACCTCTCTCAGAGTCCCCCTCCGCCGGATTGGACCGAGGATTTTCCCCATCGATGAAAAATCAGAGTTATTAATGTTTTTAAAAATGTCGCCATTCTCTCTGCTGGCGGCAGGGTGTAGGGACTATAAAACCCGGAAGTGTCGTGCCTCACTCAGTCTCTGCGAGATGGAGGAAGTGAGAGTGTCACGGCTCTGAGCTGCGAATAACACAACGCTCGATGGTGAGTCCCCTCGATGTGGTTGTAAAGTGTTTATCTTGGCTTTTAAAAAATTGTTTTCAGAAAATATATTGGTTGTAAAGTGTTTTCAAATTTGTTTCTCTTGGCTATTAAAAAAATGTATTCAGAAAACGTATTGGTTGTAAAGTGTTTGCAAATTTGTTTCTCATGGCTTAAAAAAAATCAGAAAATGTATTGGTTGTAAAGTGTTTGCAAATTTGTTTGTCTTGGATTTTAAAAAAATGTATTCAGAAAATGTATTGGTTGTAAAGTGTTTGCAAATTTATTTGTCTTAGCTTTTAAAATGGTTGCAACATTTTTCGGATGGATAAAGCGTGAATAAACATTTTATTAGATCAGGACTGTGTTTAATTGCAAAATTGGCGCTCATTCCGTGACTTCTGCTTAGTGGCAAGATGGCGCCGATGACGTCATTTCCGGTTAGCGGCAAGATGACGCTGAGTGCGTCATTTCTGGTTCAGTGCAAGATGGAACTGACTGCAGAAGACACAGAGTGAAGACGTTGTTGAATAATTCAAGAGCTGCTGCTCTGTCTATGGTGAGTGTGTTTGTTGGACGTTATTTAAAGCACGTTTTTGCTTCAACAGCAGCCTCTACAGGCGGCTTTAAACTTTTGAATCATTCGGTTTACACACTGTATGTTTACCACGTTCTGAAGTTACTTGGCATTTTAGTATTTGTTGTGAGAGTGAGTGAGTGTGTGAGTGAGTGTGTTTTCAGAAAATGTATTGGCAGTTACTTGGCATTTTAGTATTGGTTGTGTGTGAGTGTGTGCGAGTGAGTGTGTGTAAGTGAGTATGTGTGTGTGTGTGTGAGTCTGCGTGTGTGTGTGTGTGAGTGAGTGTGTGTGTGAGAGTGTGTGAGTGAGTCTGTGAGTGAGTGAGTGTGTGTGTGAGTGAGTGTGTGTCTGTGTGAGTGAGTCTGTGTGTGTGTGTGAGTGAATAAGTGGCTGTGTGAGTGAATGAGTGTCTGTGAGTGAGTGTGTGTCTGTGAGTGAGTGTGTGTGTGTGTCTGTGAGTCAGTCTGTGTGTGTGTGTGTGTGTGAGTGAATAAGTGGCTGTGTGAGTGAATGAGTGTCTCTGTGTGTGTGTGAGTGAGTGAGTGAGTGTGTGTGAGGGAGTTTGTAAAATGTGTGCAGGATAGTTTTTTGCAACAATACATAGAAGTACCTACTAGAGAAGGGGCGGTACTGGACCTCCTGTTAGGAAATGAGATGGGTCAGGTGGCAGAGGTATGCGTTGGGGAACAGTTCGGGTCCAGTGATCACAATACCATTAGTTTCAATATAATTATGGAGAGGGACAAAACTGGACCTAGGGTTGAGATTTTTGATTGGAGAAAGGCTAACTTTGAGGAGATGCGAAAGGATTTAAAAGGAGTAAATTGGGACAGTTTGTTTTATGGGAAAGATGTGGAAGAGAAATGGAGTACATTCAAAGGTGAAATTTTAAGAGTACAGAATCTTTATGTCCCTGTTCGGTTGAAAGGAAATCGTAAAAATTGTAAAGAGCCATGGTTTTCAAGGGAAATTGGACACTTGGTTCGGAAAAAGAGGGATATCTACAATAGTTATAGGCAGCATGGAGTAAATGAGGTGCTTGAGGAGTATAAAGAATGTAAAAAGAATCTTAAGAAAGAAATTAGAAAAGCTAAAAGAAGATATGAGGTTGCTTTGGCAAGTAAGGTAAAAGTAAATCCGAAGGGTTTCTACCGCTATATTAATAGCAAAAGGATAACGAGGGATAAAATTGGTCCATTAGAGAGTCAGAGTGGCCAACTATCTGCAGAGCCAAAAGAGATGGGGGAGATATTGAACAGTTTCTTTTCTTCGGTATTCACCAAGGAGAAGGATATTGAATTATGTGAGGTAAGGGAACCAAGTAGAGTAGCTATGGAAACTATGAGGATCAAAGAAGAGGAAGTACTGACACTTTTGAGAAATATAAAAGTGGATAAGTCTCCAGGTCCGGACAGGATATTCCCTAGGACATTGAGGGAAGTTAGTGTAGAAATAGCAGGGGCTATGGCAGAAATATTTCAAATGTCATTAGAAACGGGAATAGTGCCGGAGGATTGGCGTACTGCGCATGTTGTTCCATTGTTTAAAAAGGGGTCTAAGAGTAAACCTAGCAATTATAGACCTATTAGTTTGACGTCAGTGGTGGGCAAATTAATGGAAAGAATACTTAGAGATAATATATATAAGCATCTGGATAAACAGGGTCTGATTAGGAACAGTCAACATGGATTTGTGCCTGGAAGGTCATGTTTAACTAATCTTCTTGAATTTTTTGAAGATGTTACTCGGGAAATTGATGAGGGTAAAGCAGTGGATGTTGTGTATATGGACTTCAGTAAGGCCTTTGACAAGGTTCCTCATGGAAGGTTGGTTAAGAAGGTTCAATGGTTGGGTATTAATGGTGGAGTAGCAAGATGGATTCAACAGTGGCTGAATGGGAGATGCCAGAGAGTAATGGTGGATGGTTGTTTGTCAGGTTGGAGGCCAGTGACGAGTGGGGTGCCACAGGGATCTGTGTTGGGTCCACTGTTGTTTGTCATGTACATCAATGATCTGGACGATGGTGTGGTAAATTGGATTAGTAAGTATGCAGATGATACTAAGATAGGAGGGGTTGCGGGTAATGAAGAAGAGTTTCAAAGTCTACAGAGAGATTTATGCCAGTTGGAAGAGTGGGCTGAAAGATGGCAGATGGAGTTTAATGCTGATAAGTGTGAGGTGCTACATCTTGGCAGGACAAATCAAAATAGGACGTACATGGTAAATGGTAGGGAATTGAAGAATGTAGGTGAACAGAGGGATCTGGGAATAACTGCACAGTTCTATGAAAGTGGAATCTCATGTAGATAGGGTGGTAAAGAAAGCTTTTGGTGTGCTGGCCTTTATAAATCAGAGCATTGAGTATAGAAGTTGGGATGTAATGTTAAAATTGTACAAGGCATTGGTGAGGCCAATTCTGGAGTATGGTGTACAATTTTGGTCGCCTAATTATAGGAAGGATGTCAACAAAATAGAGAGAGTACAGAGGAGATTTACTAGAATGTTGCCTGGGTTTCAGCAACTAAGTTACAGAGAAAGGTTGAACAAGTTAGGGCTTTATTCTTTGGAGCGCAGAAGGTTAAGGGGGGACTTGATAGAGGTTTTTAAAATGATGAGAGGGATAGACAGAGTTGACGTGGAAAAGCTTTTCCCACTGAGAGTAGGGAAGATTCAAACAAGGGGACATGACTTGAGAATTAAGGGACTGAAGTTTAGGGGTAACATGAGGGGGAACTTCTTTACTCAGAGAGTGGTAGCTGTGTGGAATGAGCTTCCAGTGAAGGTGGTGGAGGCAGGTTCGTTTTTATCATTTAAAAATAAATTGGATAGTTATATGGATGGGAAAGGAATGGAGGGTTATGGTCTGAGCGCAGGTATATGGGACTAGGGGAGACTATGTGTTCGGCACGGACTAGAGGGGTCGAGATGGCCTGTTTCCGTGCTGTAATTGTTATATGGTTATATGGTTATATGGTGTGTCTGTGTACAAGATACATTTATTTGTCTCATGTGCCAGATGGCACAGTGAACTGAGATCACCATACAGCCATACAATAAAAATAAAGAACACACCACACGATAGTATTCAACATAAAAACATCCCCACACAGCAGAATCAAAGTCTCCCACTGTGAGGGAAGGCACCAAAGTCAGTCATCTTCCTCCAATGTTCACCCGTGGTCGGGGCATCCCCGAGCCCTCCGCAGTCACCGCTACGGGCGGTTCGATGTTCAGGCCCGCTCGCCGGGGTGATGGAAGTCCGATGTCGGGGCTGGGGGACGTCCTCAGCGGCCTGGACAGCAGAGTCGGCCCCATCCTACCCGAGTCGGCGGCTCCCAAAGTCCGCAGGCCGCGCCGGGCGGAGACTGATGCTGGCGGCCCTCTGTAAGGAGCCCCAGGACTCCGCGATGACGGTCAGCGCCGCCCACGTTGGAAGCTTTCCAAACCAGAGCTCCACGATGTTGGAGCAGTTTTATTTTTTATATAAAAACCCACATGAGAACCATGGGCGATTTTAAAATATTACAAACAGATTTATCACCTGAAACTTTTTAGATGCCAAAGGAATCAAGAAAAAGCACAAATAATGCCTTACTGTTGATGAAATGCAGTGAGCAAATGCGATAATTCCCAATATTTTCAATCTCGATATCTGCACGGCCAATGTTCGCCAAGCACTTTGGCTGGTGTTGTCCCTTCAGCTCTCGCTTCTATCTACCGTCATTTCTCCTCACTTTTGGAATTCTGAAGTAGGATAAATGTCTTTCATTCTTACCCCGATTTCCACAATTATTTACAGCGCAAAAAATGACCCATTTCGGCGGGTTTTAACAGGCTCGCTACGCTGGAAACAATGTTAAGTGCTTACCTGCAGTTCATCGCGTGTACTGTAGTTGGCGTAGCGTAACAACAATATGAGTCACGGGTCGTGACCCGACTGCCATGCAACCTCCCTATATGTGAGTGTGTCTGAAAGTCTAAGTGTGAGTCTATCTGTGTGTATATGTCTGTGTGAGTGTGTCTGAGAGTGTGTGTGTGTCTGAGAGTCTGTGTATCTGAGTCTGTGTGTGTGTCTGAGAGTGTGTGTGTCTGAGAGTCTGTGTGTGTGTGTGTGAGTCTGTGTGTGTGTGTAACAAATAGTACAAATTATATAGTCTTTCGTAGTTCAGAGCTTATTCGTTATGTTTAATAGCCTGATGGCTGCCGGGAAGAAGCTGTTCCTCAATGTGAATGTTACACTTTTCAGTTTACAAAAGGTGGACGTGACTCCAAAAGTCGGGCATAAGTCAGCCAGTCCATAAGCCGCGATTCAGTCCAGAGGCCATGAGTGAGCGAGTGAGTGAGTGAGTCGGTCCAGAGACCATGAGTTAATCCCAAGGCAGTGAGTGAGTCCAGAGGCCATGAGTAGGTCGCTCACCACCACCCCTTAAAATCCACCACCTCAAGACACTGCCCTCCGCCCGGCTATAGGATGCTCCTCCTCCTGAAGCCGCCCCCATCCCCCGCTGCAGGCCACCTCCCCCTCCCTCATCAGCCCACGAGAGACCCCGCCTGAAGCCGTCCCCCTCCCTCGGCTGCAGGACGTTTGCCACCCCACCCCGACATCCCCCACCTCAAAACATGCTTTGCACAAATTCTTCAGTGAGCCCAGAGGATTGTGAATCACAACAAAACAATGGAATTCTTTAATTTGCCACAACAAATAAATGGAAGGATGCACCTTGATGATGACAATCCAGAATTGTTGCAGGAATTGCAATATGATAGAACTGAACAACAGCAATTTGTTGAGGAGAATGGGCCTCTGCTGAATGCTGAGCAGAGAACAGTGTATGCACTCAATTTAACAGAAAGTGAAGACATTCCCCTTCAGCTGACCCAATTCCCAAGTCAATCAAGTTTTGCTATGACGATCCATAAAGTACAAGGACAAACAATGCAGAAGGTGTTGAAGGCAGGTGGGATCCAAGGCGAGCTGGTGAAATAGATCCAAAATTGGCTTGGTGGTTCGAAGTGGAAGGTAGCAGTGGAAGGATGATTTTTTTGCTTGGAGGTCTGTGACTGGTGAAGTGCAGCAGACATCGGTGCTGCAATCTTTCCTATTTATGTTATGGCTTGGATGTGAATGTAGGAGGTGTGATTTATAAGTCTGTGGAGGACGCAAAAATTGTGGATTGCGGGGAAGGTTCTCAAAGTGTAGCAGAATGTAGGGTAGATTATCAACATCGTATTGGCATGCAGGGATATCAGATCAAGAGACTGCAGGTTTATGTTGAGAGTAAGGAATTTTAAAGTGGATCTGAGTTGGAAGTTTTCTTTACACTGAGAGATGGTGATATCTGGAACATGCTGCAGAGGAGGTGGTGGAGTGAGATATAATCACTATATTTGAGGCACTTAAGTAGGCGAGGTGTAGAAGAACACCGATGTAATGTGGGTAAATCGATTAGTATAGCTGGGGAAAATGTGGGCATGGACACGATGGGCCGAAGAGGCTGACTGTGTAATGTAGAACCATGACTCTATTCCAAGAGCACTGAATGACTGAGTCTCCACAGCCACCGGTGTCGGGAATTCCAAATGTTCCCCAGTCTCTGCATGCAGTAATGTCTCCTTATCTCCGCCCTACATGGTACAGCCCACATTCTCAGAGGGTGCCCCTTCTCCAGACCCCTCAGACAGGGGAAACATCCTCCCTGCATCTAGCCCACTGAGCCCTGTAAGAACTTTGTGTTTCACGGAGATCTCCTCCAATACACCCGACCTCTCGAGAACAGAGGTCTAGTCTACTCAATCTCACCCCATCAGTACCACCACAGTATGTCCCTCCAACAGACCCATCACAGTTTGTCCCTCCATCAGACCCATCACAGTTTGTCCCTCCATCAGACCCACCACAGTGTGTCACTCCATCAGACCCACCACAGTGTGTCACTCCATCAGTACCACCGCAATGTGTCTCTCCATCAGTACCACAACAGTGTGTCACTCCTTCAGTACCGCCACAGTGTGTCACTCCGTCAGTATCACCACAGTGTGTCACTCCATCAGTACCACCACAGTATGTCACTTAATCAGAACGAACCACAGTGTGTAACTCCCAGTGTAACTCCCGTACAACTCCAGTTTGCCCCTCAATCAGTTCCACCACAGTGTGTCACTCCATCAGCACCACCACAGTGTGTCACTCCATCAGTACCACCGCAATGTGTCTCTCCATCAGTACCACAACAGTGTGTCACTCCTTCAGTATCGCCACAGTGTGTCACTCCATCAGTACCACCACAGTGTGTCACTCCTTGAGTGCCACCACAGGGTGTCACTCCATCAGTACCACCACCAGTGTGTCACTCCATCAGTACCACCACAGTGTGTCACTCCATCAGTACCACCACAGTGTGTCACTCCATCAGTACCACCACCAGTGTGTCACTCCATCAGTACCACCACAGTGTGTCACTCCATCAGTACCACCACAGTGTGTCACTCCTTGAGTGCCACCACAGGGTGTCACTCCATCAGTACCACCACCAGTGTGTCACTCCATCAGTACCACCACAGTGTGTCACTTCTTCAGTACCACCACAGTATCTCCCTCCATCAGTACCACCACAGTGTGTCACTCCATCAGTGAAACAATATTCCCATTACTGGAACAAGGCCGTTCCCAATTTCCATCCCTCAGTATCTACCGTCACAATTCCCAAGTATTTGTAGTTTCTCAATCAATTCCCTGAATAAATCAAATCCTTTCTCAACGGGGATTTCACTCGGGTGGTGTCATCTGTTTGCGAATAATTTCAAAACCTCTATTTTTAAACTCTGTTGAAACTTCACTGTCCCGGTGGAGACGGAAAATGGTATAAAATCTCCGGCAATGTTCAGCCCCAGCATTTGATCGCGAGAGATTACAGGTAGCTCACGGGGACACGTCGCTGCGCAGAGTAAATGGGGCTTGTGGAGTATGAGAATGTGCAGAGAGTCTTGTACGTGATCATTGCTGCCGTTGGAATCCCTGGTAAGTGAGCAGAATCATTCAAGTTCTATAACGCCGCGTGTTAACAGATGTTGAGCTGAATCTGACCATGTTACAAGCTTCCCTACTGATGATCGTTGTACCAGAATATCAATCATCTCAGTGCAATATTTTTGAATTAATGCTGCGATTTTTCTTATTCTCAGGCAGCTGAAACTAACCCTCTTTTTCTCACACTGTTGCCGGCCGGGACTCACTAGAATGTTGTTCCTGCCTTCAGTGGGACCTTGCCCAGAGTTGTCCCAGTACTCGGGACACGCAGCTCCCCGGGGCGGTGTGACTGGGAGGGGTTTACATTGTAAAGTTCACTGTGTCTGGGTTATTGATCAGAGTGAAAACCCGCTCCTGTGGACAAGTCTCAGTGTGGAGTCTGTCTGTCACAGTCAATTTTGGTCAATAATTGGATCGAACTCCTGAACCACTGGCCGCGGAACTATCGGCTTGTGATGTTACCAAACTGAACTCACTGTGTGGAATTCAGAAGATTGAGGGGGATCTTATAGAAACTTACAAAATTCTTAAGGGGTTGGACAGGCTAGATGCAGGAAGATTATTCCCGATGTTGGGGAAGTCCAGAACTAGGGGGTCACAGTTTAAGGATAAGAGGGAAGTCTATTAGGACCGAGATGAGAAAATCATTTTTTACACAGAGGTGAATCTGTGGAATTCTCTGCCACAGAATGTAGTTGAGGCCAGTTCATTGGCTTTCTTTCAGAGGCAGTTAGACGTGGCCCTTGTGGCTAAAGGGATCAGGGGGTATGGAGAGAAGGCAGGGATGGGATACTGAGTTGGATGATCAGCCATGACCATATCGAATGACAGTGCTGATCAGCCATGATCATATCGAATGGCAGTGCTGCCTCGAAGGGCCGAATGGCCTACTCCTGCACCTATTTTCTATGTTTCTACGAATGCGCCTATAAACAGAGCCACTCTGCTGCCGGTTTCCAAATTGTCCCTGCCTTCCATCTTCAACCCTCCTCGTCCCCATCAGATGGCGAGTTCCCAGAGCTCTGGTTAAGCGCGGCCGGTCACGGTTAAGTCTGTGAATCCGGCCCCAACAGGGACTGCGAGCAACAGCAGGGTTATCTCTAGAATGGACCATTGCGCCTCGTGTAGCCAGGCGGTGGCTGCTCGTTCCTTCCCCGCCCGTCATCTTCTCTGTGAAGCAGGCAGGTCGGGCACAGTCGGAGCCGGCTCAGACATTGTTAAACATGCAGCAGCCGCGCACCGACTCCAACACTCCTGATCTTTAGCTGAAAGTCGAGCCGGTGTCCATCCCCGGAGAACGTGTTCAGTAAATGCTTAGTGTCCGTTCCCTTCTCTTTCCGCCCCTCCACCTGCACCACTCGCTACCTGGTGGCCATGGCAGCGGCCGATCTACTGGTCCTTATCATCGCGGTTATTCTGTATCAGCTCCGATATTATTACTTTTATTGGAGTTTCCTGTCATTCACCCCTGTGTGTCGTGTTATAAACGTACTGACGTATGCAGCTACAGACTGTTCTGTCTGGTTCACCGTCACTTTCACCTTTGATCGGTTTGTCGCCATTTGTTGCCAGAAGCTGAAAACTAAATATTGCAGCGGGAAAACTGCGGCTGCGGTTCTGGCAACAGCCGGCGTTCTGTTCTGTCTGAAAAACCTTCCACGCTACTTCACAAAGGACCCCTGGAGAATCATCGACAATGTCTCGTGGGGCTGTCGATCGGCGGTCAGTTTTTACACTGACCCCGGGTGGGTGGCATTTGACTGGCTCGACACGGTTTCTACTCCGCTCCTCCCTTTCGCTGTAATCCTGCTGCTCAACGCTCTGACAGTCCGCCACATTTTAGTGGCCAGTCGGGTCCGTAAGGGGCTGAGGGGTGAGAGCAAGGGGGAGAACCGCAGTGACCCGGAGATGGAGAGCAGGAGGAGGTCTGTGGTTTTACTCTTCACCATCTCCGGCAGCTTCATCCTTCTGTGGCTGACGTTGGTGGCAAACTTCGTCTATTATCAGATCACAGGAATTGCAACTGACCGGAATGATTCTCAATGGATCTTTAACAACGTCGGGTATTTGCTGAGTAATCTCAGCTGCTGCACCAACACATTTATTTATGCGGTGACCCAGTCCAAGTTCAGGGAGCAGGTGAAGAGCGCGGTGAAATATCCGCTCACCTCAGTGCTTCGGCTCATTAATAAATCCCCGCCCTGAGCTCATCCATCCCAGTGGCGGCCTCAGTCTCTCCGCTCCGAGAATTCACCACCGGAGACATGTGGGAGGAGCTGGCCAAATCTGACTGGAAAGACACTCTAGTGTGGAATAACATGATAGTGGAATAACAATGGCAGGTACTTCAGGGACTAATACAGAAGGTGCAGTCTCAGTTCATTCCAAAGAGGAAGAAAGATTCCAAGCGGAGTAAGGTGCGTCCGTAGCTGACAAGGGAAGTCTGGGACAGTATAAACATAAACGAGAAGAGGTACAGCGTGACAAAAATGAGCGGGAAGCAGGAGGATTGGGTGATGTTTAAAGAGCAACAGAAGATAACTAAAAATGCAATACGGATAGAAAAGATGAGGTGCGAATGTAAGTTAGCCAAGAATATAAAGGAGGATAGTAAAAGCTTCTTTAGGTATGTGAAGAGGAAAAACATAGTTAAGACCAAATTTGGACCCTCGAAGGCTGAAACATGTGAATTTATTATGGGGAACAAGGAAATGGCAGATGAGTTGAACGGGTACTTTGGATCCGACTTCACTAAGGAGGACACAAACAATCTTCCTGATGTTCTAGTGGGAAGAGGATCTGGGGTGACGGAGGAACCGAATGAAATCCACATGAGGCAGGAAATTGTGTTGTGTAGAGGGACTGAAGGCTAATAAATCCCCAGGGCCTGATGGACTGCGTCTCTTTTTCTTTTTGCGTTTCGTTCTCTCTATCTTCTTTTAATCGTGTTATATTCAATTTAATTTTGTTGGGCTGCGAGCTCTTGTTTTTTTTCGAAGCGGCGTTTCTGCCCGGCCTCCGTCCGAGCTGGGCAGAGAGGGGGAACGAAAAAGTGGGAGGGGAGCAGCAGAGGGGGAAAAAACTGGAACATGGTTAGTTTTACCGTTACAAACATATATATTTACGCACACACATACACGTGCATCAAACTCTTTATCGGGGGTCTATTCTTGACCGATTTCACACAGTTTCGAGTAGAAACGAAAGGCGTGAGAAAAAATAGATTGATGCCCCTTTCATCAATTACTGTGTAAATGGCTTCAGGAATGTACAAACTTTCTCCCCAATAGATAAAGCAAACTTTAAAATATACTTTTGATATACAGTAGAACGCTCAAAACATCTCTGATCGTCGATGGAGGAGAGGATGGGGTGAGGGGTGTAGCGGCGCTGGAGTTATTCAGGGGACGGGGGAAGGGATGGAGAGGGGGTAATTGGCGTGGGTTTGAGGGGGGTATGGGACAGGGGGTGGGACTGGAAAGGGGTCTTCAACAACAAGGGAGGTGAGGGAACGGGGAGGGTGAGAGAGAGAAAGGCGGGTCTTAACTCTGAAGATGAGAGAGAAAGAAAGAGAGAGGGGGGTATTGACTCTCAAGTGACGGGGAGAGAGACAGAAGGGTCTTGTCTAATGTGGAGAGATAGAGGGGGTCGACTGAAGTGGAGAGAGAGAGGGGGGGGGGGGTCGACTGAAGTGGAGAGAGAGAGAGAAGGGGGGGGGGGTGAGGAGAGATTTCCACACAACGTTTAACGCCCTCTGGAAGGAGGGTGGAGGGGCGAGAGAGAAAGGGGGGTCTTATCTCTGAAGAGAAGAGAGATAGAGAGGGGGGGGGGTGTTGACTAAAGTGACGGGGGAGAGAGATAGAAGGGACTTGTCTAAAGTGGAGAGAGAGGGGGGTCGACTCTGAAGTGGAGAGAGAGAGAGAGAAAATGGAGAGAGGAGAGATTTCCACACAACGTTTAACGCTCTCTGGAAGGAGAGGGAGGCGAGAGAGACAGGGAGAGGAGGGAATCCGTCTTGAAATTGCAAGGGAGCAGCGAGATTTCCACGACGTTTAACCTTTTCTGGAAGTGGAGGGGCTGCGGGGAGGGAGTGTGTGAGACGGGATGGAGGGGGTAAGGGCAGAGGGGGGGGATTCTCAGATTGGGAAAATGCAAGGCATCCGGTTTACAATCGATCAGAAACGAACGGCCTCCTCTTCACTCACAAGTGCCAACTCCGACTGGACGAAGACTATGGGCAACGCAGGGCGGTAACTGGGAGAGACAGGAGAGGATGTGAGAGAGAGAGGGGGGGGGGGAGCCAGAGAGAGAGGGTGAGAGAGCGAGCGAGAGAGAGAGAGAGACAAACAGACAGAGAGAAAGACAGAGAGATAGACATACCCTCCCCAAGCAGGGCTGGGCAGTGGGAACCGTCAAACCCTCGTGACCACGTAGGACCCTGGGACCAGCGAAGATCCACTAACGAGATGCGGCCCCTGTTTCTGTGTGTTTTTGCATTTTCATAATGAAAGGTGGAGGAGGAGAAGTCTATCTCAGTTCACGTTCCAAACGCCAGCCCCGAGAGCAGTGAACACGTTGCAAACTAAAATTTTATTCACAGAAGTATTCACATGTACACAACTGCGTACAACTTTCATCACATTCATATTGGAAACATAGAAAATAGCTGCAGGATGAGGCCATTCGGCCCTTCGAGCCAGCTCCGCCATTCATTGTGATCATGGCTGATCGTCCCCTATCAATAACCCGTGCCTGCCTTCTCCCCATATCCCTTGACTTGAAAAAGAAATGGCAGTAATTATATGCAACCAGGCAACTTTTCTCATTTAATGCAGAATGCCTTCATATTATAATTTTAACCATATCTTAGTGGTTGAAATACATGCCTTTGTTGTCAATAAATGCCTTTTTCGTGCCATTTTTGTAATTTTATTATGCCTTTTTGCTTGCATACTTCAGAATTTTTCAGTGCCCAAATATCTTGATTGCAGTGATAAATAACACAAACAAATAAAACTGAAGCAAACTGAAGCATCCTAATTGACCGTCTCCGGTATGGGGTTGGTATTGAAGGCACTTCCGTGAGCTGGTTCGTCACCTACCTCAAATATAGGAGTTTCTCTACAAACATAGACAACTCTTTCTCCTCCCCAGCTAGCATTTGCTGCGGAGTTCCACAAGGCTCCATCCTAGGCCCCATTCTTTTCCCCCTGTATGTGCTCCCCTGAGGCCAAGTCATTTAAAGTCGCGGCATTTCCTTCCACTGCTATGCAGACGATACACAACTCTATCTCCCTCTGACGCCCAAAAACCAATCAAATCTGCATAACCTTACCCGCTGCCTCGAGTGATATAAAGTGTTGGCTAGCCCCGAACCTCCTCCAACTAAACGAGAGTAAGTCTGAGGTCATTCTACTCGGCCCCTCGGACTCAATCAATACGATAGCAGGCAGCCTTGGAAGCCTTACCCCATTACTCAAACGTCACGTCAAAAACATTGGATTGATATTTGACTCCGCGTTGAAATTTGACAAACAGTCAATGCCGTGGTAAAAGCCAGCTTCTTCCAGCTTCGGACGATAGTTCATATATAACTATTCCTCCAATTTGAAGACATCGAAAAGATCATCCACAGATTTGTCTCCTCCCGCCTTGATTACTGCAACTCCCTTTACTCTGGCATCAGCCAATCATCCCTGTTCCGCCTGTAATTGGGCCAAAACGCCGCAGCGAGACTCCTGACGGTGGGCGGCGCGTCTCTCGTCAGCAGCGGCCTCTGCAGTCCGTCTGCGTTTTTATTATTTTATGTCTATGTTTGTATGTAGTTTTTGTTATTTTTTGTTGGGGTATGTGTGTGTGGGGGGGGGGGGGGGGGGGGGGGGGTGGGGTGGGGTGGGAGGGAGGGGGTAACTTTTAAATCTCTCCCTGCACGGGAGACCCGACCTTTTCTTTGTCGGGTCTCCGTTGTCGTTGGGGCTGCAACGAGGAGCGGCCTCCAACAGGAAGACCGGGGGCTCTGGTGCCGACTACTCACCTCACCGTCGCGGAGCTGGCCGAGTCCAGAGCGGGTGGAGTGGTGGTGGACGCTGCTGCGGCCCGACTTCCGGAGCTTCGGAGGCTGCAACTGCGGGTCTGGCGGACGGCGGCACCGGGAGCCCGCGGGTCCCTGGAGGGAGACCGCTTTTCAGGGCTCCAGCAACGGCGACTTCTCCCGCCCGAGTTGCGGGGTTGAAGAGCTCCTGGAGCGGGGCCTTACATCATCGCCCCGCGCGGCTTGGAATGGCCGCGGGACTCTGCGAGCGCACGCCGGGGGCTCTAACATCAAGAACCCGGTGTGCGACCTTGCATCACCCGGCGTGGATTTAATGGCCGCGGGACAATTCGCCATCGACAGCCGGGGGCTTTGACTTTGACTCTGACATCGGGGGGGAGAGTGCAGTGGAGAGATAAGTTTTTTTGGCCTTCCATCATAGCAATGTGATGGATGTTTATGTAAATTATGTTGTGTCTTGCGTCTATTTGTTTGTAATGTATGGCTGCAGAAACGTCATTTCGTTTGGACCTCAAGGCGTCCAAATGACAAATAAATTGTATCGTATCGTATCGTATGACGGGCACCCCAAAAAGGGATCACAACACCCCGATTCTGGCCTCTCTCCACTGGCTCCCTGCGCGGTTCCGAATCAATTTCAAGCTCCTTCTTTATGTATACAATACCCTTAACGGGCTTACCCCCACCTACATCAAAAATCTGCTTACCCACCGTACCACCTCAAGGTCCCTCAGATCGGCCAACTGGACATCAACTGGGGTTACTGAACATCCCGCGGTCTAGGCATAAGCTCAGGGCGACAGTGCTTTTGCGGTTGCTGCTCCTAGACTGTGGAACAGCATCCCTCTTCCCATCTGAACTGCCCTCTCCATCGACTCTTTTAAGTCTAGACTTAAACCTTATTTCTACTCTCAAGCCTTTCTTGAGGTCCTCTGAGGGACTGCTGTGTGTATGTATCTATGTCTGTATTGTTGACCTATGTACAACTGTTTGTAGCAGTAAGTACCTGCACCTCTTTGGTCAACGAGAGTTGTTTTTAAATGTGCTATAGAAATAAAATTGACTTGACTTCAAATAAAAGTAAACAGAAGAACCAACCTTGGAGTGGGGAGAGAGAGAGAGATGGGAAAAAATAGTAAATAACGTGAGTGATCGTGAACTAGGGACCTACCTGCAAGCCAGCCAGGAAAGCCGTTTGACCGGAGACCTTAATGACCCGACCCGTTTAAATCAGATATCCGTTTATATCTTTCCCATCCACCGATAGATCCAAATAGTTCAAATTGTAATTGTACCCGCGTCAGACAGCTTTAAGAAATTACCCTTGAATACCTTCAGTAATACGTGTAGGTTAAAACACAATTGGTGACACATCGTGTTAATACGGTGTTAATAGAGACATTTAACAAGCGGTTAAAAGTGACACCCCCACTGTCTCGCGGAAAGCGGAGATTTTAATAGATTTGTTTCACAGAATTTCAAAATCCGGATTACGAAACATGGGGGTGTGGGGGGTGATTGTCCCCCACCTCTCAAAGCATGGGATGGGCGTGTCGACCCCGCCTCCTTCCCCCCCCACCCCGGATTTTCGCCCCCTGTGTGAAGGGACTTCAAGAGTTTGTCGGCATGGTAAACTTCTACCACCGCTTCGTGCCAGCACACGTCAGGATCATGCAACCGCTGTTCAAGGCCCTGGCCAACAAGCTGAAAAGAGCTCGTTTGGGACAACCTCAAGGAGGCGCTGGCAAAGGCAACGATGCTGGTATATCCACGGGCCAACGCAACAACAGCTCTCACGGTCGAAGCATTAGGTACAGCCGTGGGCGAAGTACTGGAACAAATGATCTATGATAGATGGAATCCCCTCGCCTTTTGTCAGTCCTCACCTCAGACCCCCCGAGCAGAAATACAGCGCTTTCGATCGGGACTTCCTCGCTCTCTAGTGGGCCATCCGGCATTTCCGCTACTCCGTCATAGAATAGAATAGATAGAATAGAATGCAATTTATTGTCATTCAAACCTAGGTTTGAACGAAATATCATTTCTACAGTTTTTTACATTACAAAACTATCCAAGACCCACACTTAACACAGTTTACATAAACATCCATCACAGTGAGTCTCCAACATCACCTCACTGTGATGAAGTCTTTATCTCTTCCCTTTGTTCCTTCTCCCGTGGTCCAGCAGTCCAACTGCAATGTCGATGCGAACTGGGGCTCCGATGTTAAAGCCCCCGGCGGGCGATGGTAAGTCCTGAGGCCGTTTAAGCCACGCCGGGCGATGTTAGGCTCCGGCTCAATGTCCTTAAACCCGCGATTCCAGCGGGAGAAGTCGCCGTTGCGGAGCTCGGAAAAGCTCATCTCATCTTTTTTAAGGACTCTAATATGTTACCAACTACAGAAGCCAGACTAACCGGCCCCTCGTTCTGCTTTGCTCCCTTCGTGAGCAGCGGGCTAATAATGTCATTTTTTTCAATCATCTGAAAACACACCTGATACGTGATTCTTGAAATATCACTAACAATGCCTCCATAATCTTTAAACCAACTCCGACAGAACCCCACTGTACAATTGGCCAGGTTCAGATGACCATTCCACCTTCAGCCGTTTCAGCTTCCCAAGAACATTATCCATAGCACTACTCGCTACACTAACTTCGACCCCTGAATTTCTTGATTTTCAGGCACGTTGCTGGTGTTTGCCACTGTGAATATTGATGCAAAAATATTATTCAACTACTCTGCCATTCTCCCCATTGTCGCTTCGCCTGCAACATTTTTCAGCGACCCAATGTCCACTCTTTCCTCTTTCCTATTCTATATTTCACAAAAGAAGCTCTTGCTATCCTCTTTTATATTATTGGCAAGCTCACCTTGGCATTTCATCTCTTCCCCTGTATCGTCGTTTTAGTTATCTTCTGTTGTTACTTGAAACCTTCCCAATCATAGAAACATAGACACGTAGAAAATAGGCGCAGGGGTAGGCCATTCGGCCCTTCGAGCCTGCACCGTCATTCAATATGATCATGACTGATCATCCAACTCAGTATCCCGTACCTGCCTTCTCTCCATACCCCCTGATCCATTTAGCCACAAGGGCCACATCTAACTCCCTCTTAAATATAGCCAATGAACTGGCCTCAACTACCTTCTGTGGCAGAGAGTTCCACAGATTCACCACTCTCTGTGTGAAACATGTTTTTTTCATCTTGGTCCTAAAGGATTCCCCCTCTATCCTTAAGCTGTGACCCCTTGTCCTGGACTTCCCCAACATTGGGAACAAACTTCCTGCATCTAGCTTGTCCAACCCCTTAAGAATTGTGTAGGTTTCTATATATGCCCCCCTCAATCTCCTAAATTCTAGCGAGTACAAGCCGAGTCTATCCAGTCTTTCTTCATATGAAAGTCCTGACATCCCAGCAATCAGTCCGGTGAACCTTCTCTGCACTCCCTCTATGACAATAATGCCCTTCCTCAGATTAGGAGACCAAAACTGTACGCAATACTCCAGGTGTGGTCTCACCAAGACCCTGTACAACTGCAGTAGAACCACCCTGCTCCAATCCGCTGGCTTCCCACTAAGCTTTGCAGTATTACACGTCTTCTAGTTTTATACAGTCCTTGACTTCCCTTGTCAACCACGGTCGCCTCTTTCTCCCCCTAGGATCTTTCTACCCCTTTGGAAGGAAAGAGCCTGCATCTTTCGAATTATTGCTAGAATCTCTTGTCCTTGCTGTTCCACCGTCATCCCTGCTCGGGTCCCTTTCCAGTCATCTTTTGCCAGGTACTCCCTCATGTCTCTGTAATCTCCTTTGCTCAGCAGCAATATCGACACATCGGATTTCACATTCTCCTTCTCAAGTTGCAGATGAAACCTTATTATCCCGTGGTCGCTACCTCTTAGTGGTTCCTTTACCTTGAGTTACCTTATCCAACCTGGTTTATTACACTGAATCCAGAATAGGCTTTTCCCTGGTAGGCTCCACTAAAAGCTGTTCTAAGAATCATCTCGAAGGCACTCGAGAGGACAATTATTTTTCTTGGTGTCCAGTATCAGGTCCAGTCCCTGACATCCCCAATCTTTCTGCATATATAAATCTCCCATGACCATCCTAGCATTGCCTATTTACATGCCAACTGTTTCTCCTGATACTAAGCATCTTGTACCCTATATTCTGGCTGCACTTTGGGGGCCTATACAAAACTCCCATTAGGGTATTTTACCCTTACAATTTAGCAGATCTATCCACAATGGCACTACATCTTCTGATCCCATTTAACGCCGTTAAGGACGGAATTTCATTACTTACCAACAGAGCTACCCAACCTGTCTGTCTTTCCGGCAGGATTTATGACCTTGAACATTCAGCTCCCAGCTCCAACCCTCTTGAAGCCACGTCTGTGTAATCCCCACAACATCATATCTGCCAATTTCTAACTGTGCCACAAGCTCATCCACTTTCTCACACTTCCACCATTCAGGAGCTGAGGCGGCGGGACTCGGACCTGGGGCGGCGGCGGTCCGACTCGCTGAGGCGGCGTTCCAGCTTTCGGCAGCAGCCCGACTCTGAGCTGAGGAGGCGGAGATCCGACTGGCTGAGGTGGTGTTCCGGCTTTCGACAGCGGCCCGACTCGGAGCTGAGGAGGTGGAGACCCGACTGGCTGAGGTGGTGTTCCGGCTTTCGACAGCGGCCCGACTCGGAGCTGAGGCGGCGGCGACATCACTTCGGAGGTCCGCTGGCCTGGAGGGCGGCATCTTCGGCCTGGATCGCCTCAGCGCAGAGGGAGAACCAGGAGGGAAGAGACAGAGACTAAGACGTTTGCCTCCATCACAGTGAGGAGGTGCTTGGTGAACTCACTGTGGTGGATGTTAATTTGTGTTTATTGTATGTTTTGTTATTTATAATTATTGTGAATGACTGCAGGCAACGAAATTTCGTTCAGACCGAAAGGTCTGAATGACAATAAAGGAATCTAATCTAATCTAATCTAATCAAATACAACAATTTTAATTTTTAATTTTTTATTTTTGAATTATTTTTATTTTTATTTTTTAATTAGAAGTAAGTACAATAATATGGTACCATAGGTACCTAGTATATACTGGCAAGTTATAATTCATGTACAGTTTCTTATTATTTTTATTTTTGCAATAAAAAGAAGAGACAAAAAATAGAAATAAAATTGAAACGTGTGTGATATCAGAAAGTGAGAAAAGGAAAATGAGAAAAGAAAGAAAATGAAAAGAAAAGCAGAGGTAGAAAGCAGAAGAATAAAGGAGAGATAGCTATTTGTTATTCTTGACCACCATTCACCCAGTCCTGAAACAGATCGTTTCTACGATTGTGTTGCACCGTATGCTTCCAAGAAATCGACAAATGGAGGCCAAGTCCTTTGGAATTGGTCTACTTTGTCTGTTAGGAGGAATCGTGTTTCTTCAAGATGTAGGGTTTCCAACATGTTTGAAATCCACATCTTAAGCGTTGGTAACGATGTATTTTATCAATACAACAATTTTAATTTTAATACAACACGTATTAAGAGTTTGAAAAGTTTAAGAAATAATAAGTGAGTAACGTCAGGAAAAATCGGGACCCACTCGTCTCCCTTCATACCGGTCCCGATTTCTCCTTCACCTTACTCACATAGAAACATAGAAAATAGGCGCAGGAGTAGGCCATTCGGCCCTTCGAGCCTGCACCGCCATTCAATATGATCATGGCTGATCATCCAACTCAGTATCCTGTACCTGTCTTCTCTCCATACCCCCTGATCCCTTTAGCCACAAGGGCCACATCTAACTCCCTCTTAAATATAGTAAATGAACTGTGGCCTCAAATACCTTCTGTGGCAGAGGATTCCACAGATTCACCACTCTCTGTGTGAAAAATGTTTTTCTCATCTCGGTCCTAAAAGATTTCCCCCTTATCCTTAAGCTGTGACCCCTTGTTCTGGACTGCCCCAACATCGGGAACAACCTTCCCGCATCTAGCCTATCCAACCCCTTAAGAATTCTGTAAGTTTCTATAAGACCCCTCCTCAATCTTCTAAATTCTAGCGAGTACAAGCCGAGTCTATCCAGTCTTTCTTCATATGAAAGTCCTGACCTCCCAGGAATCAGTCTGGTGAACCTTCTCTGTAGTCCCTCTATGGCAAGAATGCCCTTCCTCAGATTAGGAGACCAAAACTGTACGCAATACTCCAGGTGTGGTCTCACTAAGACCCTGTACAATTGCTGTAGAACCTCCCTGCTCCTATACTCAAATCACGTATCCCTTCTTAAATTTTCTGTCCAATTGATTCTGGAAATCTCTGTAACTTTCCCCAATCCAGAGGCAACTGGACATCCGCTTTAAGATCGCTATCAAAGAAGGTACCATTGTCGACAGTAATGTTCTACCGAAAGTGGAAACCATGTGCCAACCCAGCAAAAGATCTAGAATTGAACGGTGAATGGCTATAACGTGACTGAATCCCGCACATGTACCAACATATGGACCACCAGAGACTAAAATATTGATGGCACAATATGTGCCCCATGTTGTGGCCTCCCCTCTTTCTGATACGGTAAATTGCCCTTCTCCTGGACTTCATTGTCCAAAGGCATCGTTATTATGACCCTGTCCCACTTAGTAAATCTGAACGGAAACCTCTGGAGACTTTGCGACCCACCTAAGATTTCCGTGCGGTTCCCGGAGGTTTTTTGTCAGTCTCACTACCTGCAACCTCCGGCAACCACCTGCAACCTCCGGGAACCGCACGAAAACCTTGGGTGGGACGCAAAGTCTCCAGAGGTTTCCATTCAGGTTTCCTAAGTGTGACAGGGGCATAATTATAACGTTCTCACACAGAGCATTGTGTGAATTTGGAACACACTGCCGGAGGAAGCAATCGAGGGAGTTATCACAACAGCATTTGAAATGCATCGAATACGTTGCCAAGATTTGAGACTTTCGACAACAGGGATTTGATTTCGGGTTTAATTCATTACTGAATTACTGAGAGAAGTAGGGTCACCACACTAAACGTCACCCATTCCTTCTCTCCAGAGATGCTGCCTGTCCCGCTGAGTTGCTCCAGCTTTTTGCGTTTATCTTAATGTATTACTCTCTTGTTGGTGGGCTGATTTGCGACGATTCGACGTTGCTAAAGAGTCCGTTGGTAAAGAGTCAAAAAAGGGCAATGTAGGGAACCGGTGTATTTGGGCTGTTCCGCCGTAAAACTAGGCGGTAACCTGATGATTTCCACCTCTTGAACTCAGGTCTGGTGGATTGTTATAACAACCTGTCCATCGACAACTGTCAGCCCTTCTGAAAATTATAAAGGTAGACCGAACAGTTGTATGATTCTGTGAAATGTACCACTCGGTCATTTCAGATACATGAAAGGAACCAGCGTTAAGGATGGTGCCTTCTTCAGAATGGAAGGGTGCATGTGTATCTACACAACAGTTGGAAACATTAGTCCTCAACAGATATATATGTAATGTATATAACAACGAATTAATATTTAGCCGCCTCTTAAGTCGTATATCGTTCCTGCCACATCCTATCGCTCCTCCTATATCTTAAACTAATGTAGACACATAATATTGGAGTAACCCAGCAGGACAGGCAGCATCTCTGGAGTGGTACCTTGACTAGTCCAACAGCTTTACTTCCTCATCCAGGTTTTTAACCTGTTTGGCTAGGTCTTCTCCAAGGAGAAGTTTCGGCGGCTGGTCATTGCTGGCCTCGCCGTCCATAGTCTCCCCAGATAGCGCTGTTCACTGCCGGCATTTTCGGGAATGCACGATTTACATGTGTATGTTCCTGTAAAGATGTGAAGTAAGGCCACTGATGCTTACCAATCTTGTAATGTGAGGGGAAACTCTGCCCCCCTCCCCCCCGGGTTTTCTGCCTTAGGCTGGAAGCCAACTTCCTTGCAGCGGCTCCTCCGTTTGCGTGGATATCGCAACCCTTGATGCCATGACCGAATTCTTGAACCTCACGCATGCACTCCAGTATTTTTCACGGACATACTTCCGAGTTTGGAGTCAGTCACACACTGTCCCCTCGCACTCCCCTCCACAGAGAGGGAGATTTGTAAGCAGCCCTGCAACAGGCGCTGCTGCAGGTCCCCGAGAAGACCTGCACTGATATGGCCCCGTCCACGGACCATATCAGGATGGAGCACCTTCTCAGTGGGATGAACGCCATGCGGCCGCATCCATGCTCCACCTGGGTAAACGTCCGAGGACGTACCCATGGAGGGGAACCCTCCTTTTTACTTCACGCAGCTGGCGTGTCGTGGAATGTTCCCCCGACATACCACCGAACTGCTAGTCAGATCAAAACTGACTGCCTACGCTCCCCTCCTCAGAGAGGGAGATATAATGCAGCCCTGCACCAGGCGCCGCCGCGGGCCGCAGAGACCCGCGCTGATATGACTCCGTTCCTTGGCGTATATGATGGTGGAGCATCTTTCCCATAAGATGCTCCATCCGGGAAAGATGTCCGAAGACGCTCCCCACTGCAGGAGGCGAACCCTCCCGGCCGGACTCGCCGAGTCAACCGGCCTGCCGAGCCTGTACTCCCCATGGAGCCGGGATTCCCCGCGGTCTCCGTAGCCGTGTCTCCCCACGGAGCCGGGATTCCCCGCAGTCTCCGCAGCCGGGTTTCCACGAGCCATGTTTCCACGTCATCTGTAAAATAACTCTGTAAAAGAGCTTCCTGCAAGTAAAAAGCACAACCTGAAAAATAAGTTCGAAACTTGCTTTCAGGTTTTAAAACTTACCGCTGGAGGAGCGACGCCTCTGCCAGCCAGTCGTGCGCCATGCGTTAGACGTAATGACGCGCATGCGGGCTGGCGGACTCTTCACGTAGGCACTCACGTCACTCCGAAGTAAAATTAGGGATTTAAGAGCAGCATGCGGCATGAGGGAAGGTGAGAAAGTTGAAGTTTATACAGACTCAGCATATGCACATGGGGTCTGTCACATGAAACCCCATGCAAAGTTATCAGCAAAGTGCAGACCTGATAAAGGCAATAATGAAGCCAGGGGCACTAGCTGTCATTAAATGCCAGGCATTTAAGAAGGGAAGCAACATGACTATGAAGAGAAATGAAAGTGCAGACGAAGCAGCCAGAACAGCTTCTGGGGGCTGATCAGCTGTTATTGCGCCTCACGTAAGCTTGGATCTGGAACCCACAGAGGAGGGCATTACATTCAAATGTAAGGTGAGGTAATCTCAGCAGAGCAACCTATGTGGAGACAAAGGGGAGCTAAGCAGAACTTGAAGGGGATGAAGGATTGTTGGCAGCACACACACCAATGCTGACCAGTGTTATTTCAGAAGTGCATGGATTAGACTATTGCGCAAGGGGGAGGGGGGGGGGGGGGGGGGGGGGGGGAGATATAAGAAAGGTAAAAAAGGATGGGTTTTTGTCACCTTATTTGCAGTCGTCGATGGACCACGTTTTATCACAGTGTGAGGTATGTGCTCAAAACAATGTCAGAGAGGGGTTAACAACTCCTAAAGGTCACATTCCTGTGCCTGAAGGTCCATTTAGGCACCTGGTGATCGACTATGTGGATATGATAGAGAAGGTAAGAGGAAAAAGGTATATGCTAGTAGTGATTGATATATTTAGCAGGTGAGTGGAGGCAGTACCGGCCAAAGATTTTGGTGCAAGGACTGTAGTAAAGTTTCTGGTGAATGTGGTAATCCCAAGGTTCGGTAGACCTACAGAAATCAGCTTTGCCAAAGGATTGGTTTTCATTCAGAGAGTAGTCATGCTGGTGGTACAGGTCCTTAGAGTCAGGTATGTGTTTGGGTGTGTGTACCATCTGTAGTCACAGGTCATGATGGAAAGAATAAATGGAACATTGAAGGCTAAGATAAAAAAAGATGTGTGTAACTACAAAGTTGAATTTGATCGATGCCCTGCCATTTGCACTGCAGAGATGTTGCATGCAAACTAACCGAATAACCCACCTAACACCACATGAGATGCTTACTGGCCGACCCATGCCGGTGGCACAATGGAGAGGTCCCTACAAGGGACCGAGTTTGGGACAGTTAGAGGTAGAGCTTCAGCAGTATATGCAACAGTTAATTTATACACAGGCAAAGCAAAGGCAGTTGCAGGTGGACCAGGAGGAAGGACACTTTAAAACCGGAGATGAGCTTTCCGAACCACCCACCGCTGTTCAGGTAGAAGGTTGATCTACCTGGTACCATCTCAATCCGTACATGAGGGCTGTCCCACAGGTACGACTCGATAATAGGCATGAGGTAAGTGAACAGGAGGACAAAGAAGTGAGGGAAGAGCAAAGCTTTCGGAAAATAATAAGTGAGGTTTTTGGAGACATTAGTGACACTGAGACGGGTGTAAATAAGATCGGAATAAGGGGTTTTGTGTCTTGTTTGGGGAACAATACTGCACCTTCATACCTAATAATACTAGCCCGGAGTGGTCTTTCACTAAAGCAATGGATATGTTGAGAAATCTGACATAAGAGGACGAGCAGAATGTGGGTTTTGGACATGACATAGAAACATAGAAACATAGAAAATAGGTGCAGGAGTAGAGGCCATTCGGCCCTTCGAGCCTGCACCACAATTCAATATGATCATGGTTGATCAACCAACTCAGTATCCTGCACCTGCCTTCTCTCCATACCCCCTGATTCCTTTAGCCACAAGGGCCACATCTAACTCCCTCTTAAATATAGCCAATGAACTGGCCTCAACTACATTCTGTGGCAGAGAATTCCACAGATTCACCACACTCTGTGTAAAAAATTTTTTTTATCATCTCAGTCCTAAAAGATTTCCCCTTTATCCTTAAACTGTGACCCCTTGTTCTGGACTTCCTCAACATCGGGAACAATCTTCCTGCATCTAGCCCGTCTAACCGCTTAAGAATTTTGTAAGTTTCTATAAGGTCCCCCCTCAAGCTTCTAAATTCTATCGAGTACAAGCCGAGTCTATCCAGTCTTTCTTCATATGAAAGTCCTGACATCTCAGGAATCAGTCTGGTGAACCTTCCCTGTACTCCCTCTATGGCAAGAATGTCCTTCCTCAGATTAGGAGGCGAAAACTGTACACAATACTCCAGGTGTGGTCTCACCAAGACACTGTACAACTGCAGTAGAACCTCCCTGCTCCTATACTCAAATCCTTTTGATATGAATGCTAACAATCCATTCGCTTTCTTCACTGCCTGCTGCACATGCATGCCTACTTTCAATGACGGTTGTACCATGACACCCAGGTCTCGTTGCATCTCCCCTTTTCCTAATCGGCCACCATTCAGATAATAGTTTACTTTCCTGTTTTTGCCACCAAAGTGGATAACCTCACATTATAACATCACATGCATATTCCCACTCACCCAGCCTATCCAAGTCACCTTGCAGCCTCCTAGCATCCTCCTCACAGCTAACACTGCCCCCCAGCTTCGTGTCATCCGCAAACTTGGAGATGTTGTATTCAATTCCCTCGTCCAAAGCATTAATATATATTGTAAATAGCTGGGGTCCCAGCACTGAGCCTTGCGGTACCCCACTAGTCACTGCCTGCCATTCTGAAAAGGACCCGTTTACTCCTACTATTTGCTTCCTGTCTGCCAGCCAATTCTCTATCCACATCAATATTGAACTCCCAATACCGTGTGCTTTAAGTTTGTATACTAATCTCTTATTATTCTATAGAACGGTTCTATCATAAGGGCAAATAGCAATGGTGATAAGGCACAACGTTGCCTATTACCCATTGATAAATAAAAATTTGGAAATAACATATTATTAGTTAATATTCTTGCCGTAGGTTTATCGTAAAGTAGTTTAACCCATCTAATAAAATTCTCTCCCGTGTTAAATTTTTGGAGTACCTTATATAAATACTGCCATACTACCTGATCAAATGCCTTCTCTCTGCGAAACAAAGGAAATATCTTCAATGTCCTCATTGTGAGAGTACATTATATTGAAAAGCCTTCTCAAATTATTAAATGATTGTCTTTTGGGTATAAATCCCGTTTGATCCGTGTTTACCAATTTGTTAATATAATTATTCAGTCTTCTAGCTAGAATCTTTGCTAACATTTTCTGACCCGTATTTAGAAGTGATATAGCTCTGTATGAACCCGGTTCATCTAAATCTTTATCTTTTTTAGGTATAAGCGTTATTGTTGCTTCTGCTAAAGTTTCTGGTAGTTTATTTTCGGTATAAGCCTGCATGTATAAGTTGAGTAATCTTGGTACAATTGAGTCCTGAAATCGTTTATAAAATTCATTACTAAAACCATCTGGTCCTGGGGTTTTCCCATTTTTCAGTGAGTTTATTATTTGTTTTATTTCTTCACTAGTAATCCGTGCTCCTAATTCCTCTTGTTCTTAACTATCCAATTTAGGGAGATTGCAATTATCAAAAAAAATTGTAATTTTACTAACATCTGTATTTATTTTAAGTTGTATATAAATTATGATAAAATTGGGCAAACCTCTTATTAATATCCTTTGGTAGTGTTAGAAGCTCACTCTTATCAGATTTAATTTTAGTGATAGTATTTTCCTTTTCTTGTTGCTTCAGTTGCCTCACAAGTAATTTGTGTGTCTTATCCCCAAATTCGAAGTGTGCCTGTTTTGTAATTTGGAATAGTCTTATTACTCTTGCCGATAATATTCTATTGAGTTTGTATTTCAATAAGGTTATCTTATTATGTTTATCTATGGTTGGGTCAGTTGCATTGTCCAATTCTAGTAATTTTATTTCCTGTTCTATCCGCTGAAGTTATCTTTTATTTTCTTTATTTTGAAAACTTTGATTAGAGAATATAGCGCCGCGAATGTATGCCTTAAAGGTTTCCCATAATAGCGATACAGAAATACCCGGCGTCTCATTTATTTCGTGCTTTTTGTTTGTATACTAATCTCTTATGTGGGACCTTGTCGAAAGCCTTCTGAAAGTCCAGATATAACACATCCACTTGTTCTCCCTTATCCACTCTACTAGTTACATCCTCGAAAAATTCTATAAGCTTGTGGTTTTATTTTTCTGTGAGACCATTTTTCGTCTCAATGGGGGATATGTAGTATATTTTATATTAAATGTGTCTTATATAATCTGTATTGAAAATAAGCGATATCTTAAAATGTCTGATTAGGCAATGGGCCTCTCAGCCATTTGGTCACAGGTCATTCTTGTGAAGTGTGGTAATGACATGGCTCAGGATTTATGACTGTGTATACGTCCAAGACTACAAGCTGGAATAATAATGGATTAGCTATTACGTTTGATACGTTTAATTACACATATTTTGAGATAAGAGATGATACATGTGTGCAGGTTGTATCTTTTATTTTTATATATGTGCATAATAATAATAATAATAATAATAATAATAATAATAATAATAATAATTATTATTATTATTATAATAATAATAATGATAATAATAATAATAATAATTATATATTTTATTGTCATTGCACATAAGTGCAACGAGATATGGTATGCAGCTTCCATCCGATGTCATAACTTAAATAACGAATACAATTTAGATTTAGATATCCCGAGAGACATGGTTTGTGAAAAAGAACATTACAACAGTAAAACAGTTCAAAGAGACTAAAGTGCAGATATGTCTGTGCGACGTGACCATCCGAGGGAGACCGTCCAGAGGGGTGGGGGGGGGTGGGGGGGTGGGGGGCACTCAGCAGGGCCGGTTCAGAGCCGCCATAGCTCTGGGAATGAAGCTGTTCCTGAGTCTGGAGGTTCGGGCGTAGAAGGCCTTGTAACGTCTGCCGGAGGGAAGTAGTTCGAACAGTCCATTACAAGGGTGTGAGGAGTCTTTATGGATGCCGACGGCCTTTCTGAGGCCCTCCAAGGCTGGTAGCGGTGTCCCAATAAACTTCTGCGCTCTGTGGACGACGCGCTGAAGAGCTCTCCTCTCCGCCTCCGTGCAGCTGAGATACCACACAGAGATGCCATTCGTTAATATGCTTTCTGTGGTGTATCTAAGAAAGTAACTTTGTTTTGATCTGATATAAGTGAGTGGTCTGCAACTGTAAATATTCCTTTGTGTAATGCTGTCAGCGTGAAAGCAGAGCCATAAAAAAGCTGGAGAAACTCAGCCGGTGCAGCAGCATCTATGGAACGAAGAAAAAAGGCAACGTTTCGGGCCGAAATCCTTCTTCAGACCCTCCATAAAATGAGGCCCTCGGTTGAGATTGAAGCTCTCCCTTTCCCCCAAAGATGACAAGAGAGGGGGAGGGTGTGTGAGCTAGCCAAGAAGTATGACATTTATACGACCCCTGTGTGCTTGGAGATAGGAGTGTGATTGGAATCAGCTTAAAAATCTTTGTAGACTTTGCAAGGATAAAGCAAATTTATAATTTTTCGGTGAATTATATTCTAACTATGTGATGTGTAATAAAACTATCTGTGGTCTGTGGATCAGGTATATTGTGTTTGAAACGATTATAACCATTAGGACCATGTATTTAAGATAATAGGTTAAGAGATAACATTCTTCCCTGAGACGTACAGAGTTTAATGGGAATAATATGTGTTGTTTATATAAATTGAGTGACCATTGTATCTCTTATATTTTGAGAAGTGGGTTCTGGGTATTAATACCACTTTTCTTTGATTTCACTTTGTTAAAATGAAACGACTGAAGAAATAAGTCAAGAGCACATGGCTGGCGAGGGGCCAGAATGGGGGGAGTCACGTGGCCACATCAGTTGCAAAAATTGGAATGTATTGGGAGAGGAGGAGATAAGTGGGAGCAAGTGATTGGCTGATGATGAGTGAATATCGGTAAATGATTGGAAATTGAAATGCAACAGGGGTGGGGCATGCAGAGTTGAACATGATATAAAAAGAGATGATCCTTTGTGTACGGAGGGATATGAGCTAAGCGCAGGCAAGTGGGACTTGTGCAGCTGGGATATTTTTGGACGGCGTTGGCGGTTTGGGGCGAAGGGCCTGTTTCCACACTGTATCCCATTGTGACTATGACTCCATGACGAATAAATGGATGACGTTTAGGGGCGAGACCCTTCTTTAGACTTCAATCCCTCCACCGTTTCCCTCCGCTCCCTCTCCCGCTACCTCCCCCTCTACCTCTCCACCTCCCTTTCCCTCTCCCTCTCCCATTCTTCCTCTCCCCTGCCTCTCCATTGGGCCTCTCCCACTCTGCCTCTCCTTCTGCCTCTCCCAGACTGCATCTCCAATTCCCTCTCCCATCCTGCCTCTCATTCTGCCTGTCCCACTGCGTCTCCCTCTCTGTCTGTCTGTCTGTCTGTCTGTCTGTCTGTCTGTCTGTCTGTCTGTCTGTCTGTCTGTCTGTCTGTCTGTCTGTGTCTGTCTGTCTGTCTGTCTGTCTGTCTGTCTGTCTGTCTGTCTGTCTGCCTGCCTGTCTGTCTGTCTGTCTGTCTGTCTGTCTGTCTCCCCCCCCTCTCTCTCTCTCTCTCTCTCT